>NW_026867690.1:104187-208974 GCF_020745735.1 Hemiscyllium ocellatum
AGACTTTTAGATGATGCAAAGGTAGGTAGTGGAAGGTATCATTGAGGAGGCAGGGAGGCTGCAGAAAGATTTAAGAGGGTAGGAGAGTGGCCAAAACAAGTGGCAGATGGAATACAACCTGAAAAAGTGCGCGGTGATGCACTTTAGTTGGAAGAAGAGAGGCATGGACTAATTTATATTTGGGAGAAAATTCAGAAGTCTGAAGTACAAAGAGTGTTGCGAGTTCCAGTCCAGGATTGTCTCAAGTAATCGTGCAAGTTGAGTCAGTAGTTAGGAAGGAGGTGTGTCTGCCGCACAATGTGTTTGAAATCTTACATTCATCAAAAGAATTGAGTCAACTGTTATAAACAATAATATTTGTTTATTGAACACAATTAATATTAGAACAATAAAACGCACTATAACGTAATGCAAAACAGTACAAATTATCTTATGGTTTAACTTAACTTTGGATGATCACATACCACCCCACTAGACGTTGACCGGATTCCACGTGGTGAAGTCGTCTTGTTCTTCTGATGGTCTTGGAGGCGTCTTCTCTTCAGTGGTTATTCTCGAGTTACCACTCTATGAGGGGCTTTACGGTGATTCTTATCCTTCCGAGTCTTCACACCTTTTGGAGGGTGTGGAGGATCTGCCAATGAAATGATCAGGTTCATTTACTCTGATCAATCAGACTCAACCAGGTGTTGTCACATTTTTCGCCCAAGTGCGACATTCCACCATCCCATTCAGGTCCAACTTCTGTTGCTTCAGGTTTTCTTTGCAACTATTTGTGGGGAGCTGCAGCCTGTCTGGATTCTGCAGCATGTGCATGAGCACAGAGAGTTTGGTCAAGGTGGGTTTCTACTTCCCAGCATGCTTTAATCATTGTTCATTTTTATAACTCCATGGTAAATTTATTATTGTCCATCGTAAGATTATTATTTCAGGTGGTTAATCTGGTCAGAAAGGCAAATACAGTGATGGCATTTATTTTGAGAAGACTTGAATATTACACCAGCGATGGATTTCTGACGGTCTATCAGACTCTGGTCAGACCACATTTGGTGTATTGTGAACCGTTTTCGGCCCCATAACTCAGGAAGGATGTACCGCCCCGGAGTATGTTCAGAGGGGCTTCATACGAATTGTCCTCCGAATTAAAAGCTTAACATATGAGGTCCCTGGGTCTATACTCGCTGGTGTTTATAAGGATGAAAGTGGATCTAATTGAAGCATACAGAATACTGGTTGTCTGGTCAGACTGGATGTTGGGAAGATGCTTCCACTGTTAGGAGAGAAAGGACATAGCCTGAGAGTCAAGAGGAAATCTTCAGAAAGGAGATAAGGAGAAAAGTCTCCAGACTGAGAGTGGTGAATCTATGGTAGAATGGCAGTTTCATTCCCTAAAGGACATGAGGAACCAGGTGAGTTTTGCTTGGCAATCGATTCATAACCACCATCAGTCTCTTAATTCCAGATTTGAATTTAAGCTCCGCCACTTGCTGTGGCAGGACTTGAATCCAGGTCACTCGAACATTATCTGGGTTTAACACGTAAGAATTTAGTGATAACACCACCAGGCCACTGACTTGCCCAATCCTCCACACTGTGACTAACGTGTGCAGTATGATGTGCACTGGGATTTTCCTTCATGTTATCTTTTATTTCCTTATCGAGATATGGATGATTTTGTTCGTAATGAATTCCTCTGCGGTCTTTAGCATCTCCCTAATTGTTTGCCAAATTTCTTCAGTTGTCCTGCCTTTGATTGTTTTTTTCTCTCTTCACCCCCACCCCACCCCCCCCCACCCCCAAGATCACCACAGGCAATTCCTTCCTTAGGCCAGTATAATTATCATTGACTAACACTGAATCTCTCATGTACGACTCTGTCATTACTATTTCAATCTGAATGTGAAACTCCAGCATGTTGTGGTCACTCTTTCCAAGGCAAAGCTCATCCACAAATCCTTCCTTGTTACATAATATCAAATCAAAATTAGATTAGATGCTCTACAGTATGGAAACAGGCCCACACCGAGTCTCTGAAGAGTAGAGCACCCAGACCCATTTCCCTCTGAGTAATGTATCTAACAATATGAGAAATTTAGCATGGCCACTTCAACTGACCTGCACGTCTTTGGACTGTTGAGGGGGGAGGGGAGAGAAACCCACGCAGACACGGAGGGGAATATGCAATCTACACGCAGACAGTCCCCCGAGGCTGGAATCGAACCTGGGACCCCGGTGTTCTGCTAACCACTGAGCCACCGTGCCGCCCCATTGTCTGGTTGTTTCCATGACGTCCTACTCTCAGAAATAATCTCTCATACACTCTATAAATCTTTATTCAAGAATATCACTGTCCAGTTGATTAATTGAGACTATTTGCATGTTCAGACCACCCATAGTTACTGTTGTGCCATTGTTAAAAACCCTCACTGTTTTCTACCTCAGAAGTACTTTGGGGGGACAGTGGCTGAAAATTACTCTTCCCAAGAGGTTTCTTCTCTTGCTTTTTATTTGCACTGAGACGGCTTTCAAATATTTTTTGGCACAAAATACTTTGAAAAGGTCTGAGTTCCCACTCGCACAAACAAATGTTTATTTTCTTTTCACTAGCTACATTTTACAGTAAATATCGAGGATTTAAGAACGCTAAAAGTGGTCATGAGATATCGTTAGCAAACAGACTTGAGGAAAATCCCAAAGACTTCTTTTCATTTATAAGGATCAAGAGGGAACCTAGAGAAATGATTGGCCCACACAAGGACAAAGGAAGAAAGTTAAGCATGAAGTCAGACAAAATGGGTAAGATTCTTAGCGAGTACTTTGCATCTGTATTCACCAAGGAGAGGGATGTGACGGATGTTGAGGTTAGGGATAGATCTCTGAGTACTCTGGGTCAAGTAGACATAAAGAGGGAGGAAGTTTTGAATACTCTGAAAGGTATTAAGGTACTCAAGCTCCCAAGTCCGGATGAGATCAACCACAGGTTATTGAGGGATATGAGTGTGGAAATAACTGGAGCTTTAACATATGTCTTTGCAGGATAACTGAACATGGGTGAGATCACAGAGGAATGGACAATTGCTAATATTGTCCCCTTGTTTAAGAAGGATAGCGGAGGTAATCCAGGTAATTGTAGACTGGTGAGCCTGATAGGGAAGCTGCTGGAGAAGATACTGGGGACTTGAGTAAGGCGTTTTATTAGGTTCCCCATGGTCAGCTGACGGAGATGTTGAAGTCGCATGGGGTCCAGAGTGTTCTATCGAGATGGATAGAGAACTGGCTGAGCAACAGAAGCCTGTGAGTAATAGTGGAAGGGGATTTCTCAAAATGGAGACCTATGACCAGTGGTGTGCAACAGTGATCTGTGCTGGGACCACTGTTGTTTGTGATATATATCAATGATTTGGAAGAAGGTATCTTTTGCCTGATTAGCAAGTTTGCCAAGATTGTTGGAGTAGCAGATTGTGAAGGGGACTATCAGAGAATACAGCAGAATATAGATAGATTGGAGAGATGGGCACAGAAATGGCAGGTGGAGTTCAATCTCTGCAAATGCGAGGTGATGCATTTTGGAAGATCCAGTTCACGAGTGAACTTTACAATAAACGGAAATTTCCTGGGGAAAATTGACATACAGTGAGATCTGGGTGTTCGGGTCCATTGTTTTGTGAAGATGCCAACACAGGTCAGTAAAGTGGACAAGGTGGCAAATGGCATGCTTTCCTTCATTGGTTCAGGTGTTGAGTACAGTTGCATAGGACTTTGGTTAGGCCGCATTTGGAATACTGCATATAGTTCTGGTCACCGCATCAACAAAAGGATGTGGATGCTTTGAGTAGGGTACAGAGTAGGTTCACCAGGATGTTGCCTGGGATGGACGTTGCATGTTATGAAGAAGTATTGAGTTAATTATGACTACTTTCATTACCAAGACAAAGGTTGAGGTCTACAAAATCAAGACAGATATACACAGGGTGGATAGCAAGAAGCTTTTTCCCCAGATTGTGGACCTCAATTACTCGGGGTCATGAGTTTAAAGTGAGAGGGGAAAGGTTTAGGGCAGATGTATGTTGGAAGTTCTTTACACATAGGGCGGTAGCAGCCTGGAACATGTGGCCAGCGAAGTTGGTAGGGGCAGGAACGATAGCGTTATCTAAGATGTATTTCGACAGAAACATGAATAGGCAGGGAGCAGAGGGATACAGACTCTTAGAAAATAGGTGGCAGGTTTAGATAATAGGAGGATCTGGATCAGCACAGGCTAGGAGGGCCGAAGGGTCTGTCCCTGTGTTGGAGTATTCTTTATCATTCATTTTAAAAATAGCAAGTTTTCAACTTATTGTCTGCTACAATTTGATAATATAAATGGTGTAGTTATTTGATAGTGCATGTCAAATTACAGTCACAGGGTCAAAGAGATGTATAGCATGGGGAAAAAAAACCTTCGGTCCAACTTGTCCATGCCGACCAGATATCCCAACCCAATCTATTCCTACCTGCCAGCACTCAGCTCATATCCCTCTAAACACTTTCTATTCATATACCCATCCAGACGCCATCTAAATGTTGCAATTGTACTAACCGCCACCACTTCCTCTGGCAGTTCATTCCACGCACGTACAACCATTTGAGTGAAAAAAAATGCCCCTTACATATCTTTTATATTTTTTCCTTCCCAACTGAAAGCTATGCCCTCTAGTTCTGGACTTCACCACGCCAGAGAAAAGACCTTGTTTATTTACCCTATCCATGCCCCTCATGATGTTATAAACCTCTATAAAGTCACCCCTCAGTCTCCAACGTTCTAGTGAAAACAGCCCTAGCTTGTTCAACCTCCAGCTATAGCTCAAACCCTCCAACCTTGGCAACATCCTTGCAAATCTTTTCTGAACCCTTTCAAGTTTCACCTGATCTATCAGGTCCTGTGGATTTTTTCCACCTTTATGCATTTCAAGACATCCAGCACATCTTCCTCTGTTATATGGACATTTTCCAAGATGTCACCATCTATTTCTCCGGATATCTATATCTCCCATGTCCTTTTCCTGAGTAAACAGTGGTACAAAATACTCGCTTAGTAACTCTCCCATCTCCCGTGGCTCCACACAAAGGGCTCTATTCTCTTCATGTTCACCCTTTTGTTCTCAATGTATTTGTAAAATCCTTTTGGATTCTCCTTAATCTATTTTCCAAAGCTATCTCACGTTCCCGTTTTGCCTTCCTGATTTCCCTCTTTAATATACTCCTTTTGCCTTTATACTCTTCTAAGGATTCACTCGATCTATCCTGCCTGTACCTGTCATAACCTTCCTTCTTATTCTTAACCAGACCCTCAATTTCTTTAGTCATTCTGCACTCTGTATACCTACCAGCCTTTCCTTTCACCCTAATAGGAATATACTGTTTCTGGACTCCGGCTATCTAATTTCTGAAGACTTCCCATTTTCTAGCCGTCTGCTTACCTGCGAACATTTGCCACCATCAGCTTTTGAAAGTTCTTACCTAATACCGTCAAAATTGTCCTTTCTCCAATTTAGAACTTCAACTTCTGGATCTAGTCTATCCTTTTCTATCATTATTTTAAAACTAATATAATATTTGGCAAATAACTGAAGCTCACACATTTCAGGCGAGAAATTAAATTGATTGATTACATTTAAATGTGTAAGAGTAAGAATTCTATTTAATTGTTCAATCATTTGCTCACTCTGAATATTCAATCAGTCAGAGGTCACCCACTTTACAAATGATAGAGCGACAATGTATGCATTTGAAAACTGAGATTCAATGTGTAATTGTAATCACCTGCACAGTCAGATGACATGTTCTTTATTGATACAAAACAAAATGTGCATTCTTTACTTTTGTATCATAAAAGGTCGTTCGATGTTTATATTTTAATTCAGTTATTGTTCAGTTGAATAATTGTAGCTCATACCTTATTATTGCCCAATTCACAAGCATGGCAATCTCCTGACTATTGTCCAGGTCAGTAAACCAATCACTTTGCATCATGAACGATATTAAAAGTGGATTCCAAAAAGGTGAATTGAGGTACAGTGCTACTGGATCTCACAATTGCATGTAGCACTCAGAGAGCCATTGGCCTGGTCCTGAATCTGTGAAGAGAGTTTCCAACCTGTGTCAGGGCAGTCATATAAATATTCCCTCACAGAGAACCATTTGGAATCCACCTTGAGCAGGAGAAAACTAGCCAACAGGCTATCACTGCTCTCAGTGTAGGTACAAATTCTATCTAAATTAGATACCAATGACTGACCAGGAACCATGCCTTACAAATTCACCCTCAGTCACAGCCTGGCCCAGGGAGCAGATGTATGTACACGGAGTATCAGAATCACATCGCAAAAGTTACTTATGGTGATGACAACTGGCACGTTACCCAGACTCCGTACATCTGCACCCTGGACCAGACACTGGGTGAAAACGTTTACAATTGACAGTCTATTGCAACATTTTGTGTCTCACTGTAAACCCTCTGAAACTATATCCAACAAATGTACCTTCACGTTCAAAAGTTAAAAATAAAATTATACATGGCTGTGGATGGTCAGATACTAATTCATAGGTTACCCAGCAGAATGCATCTGAAGAAACCACGAGCAAACGGCAAGCAAAAAATCGTTTTAATAACTGAACTTGGTGGATTTTGTCTGGTCTAGATAACCACACATATTGTGCTGACACTCAGGTGAATGCAACACTTACATCAAAACTGAAAGTCTTGGTCTAACGCCTTTAACCCTGTATTCTTTATATAAATTCAATCTTCCAAAATAAATTGCTTCACACTTTATCACGTTGAACTCTACCTGCCACTTATCAGCCCAGCTCTGCATCCTGTCAATATCCTGATGCAACCTACAATAGGCCTCCATACTATCCACAACCCCACCAACCTCCGTGTCATCGGCAAACTTACTAACTTACTTGTCCACTTCCTCACCAAAGTCATTCATAACAATCACAAAGAGCACAGGTCCCAGAGCCGATCGCTGTGGAACACCACCACTGGTCACTGAGATCCAGGCTGAATACTTTCTATCAACTACCATCTTCGGTCTTCTATGAGCCAGCCACGCCCATATCCAGAGAGCCAAATTTCTCTGCGCCCAATGCTTCCGTACCTTCTGAATGACCCTACAATGGGGAATGCCTTGCGAAAATTCTTGTTCACCACATCTACTAGTCTACCTTCATTCACGTGTTTTGTTTATATCTTCAAAGGATTCAATAAGGTTTCTGAGAGATGACCTGCTCCTCACAAAGCCATGATGACTATCTCTCATCAAACTATCATTTTCTAAATAATTGTAAATACACTCCCTCAGAAATGCCTGCAATACTTTGCCCACTACTGATGTAAGACTAACTGTTCGGTCATTCCCAGAGTTATCCTTATTCCTTTTCCTGAACAAGGGAATGACATTTGTTAGCATCCAATCGTCTGGCTGGCACTGCTCCAGTGGACAGTGAGGACGCAAAGATCATCGCCAAAGGCACGCCAATCTCTCCCGTCACTTCCTGGAGTAACCAAGGGTATACCCCATCTGTCCCAGGGGATTTATCTCTCCTTATATTTGTAATTCATTCAATCAGTATATACTTCCCTTCAACTTTTCTACACCCTGTCCAACCAACTGATTGACTGCTTTCCATTTCAGTGCAACATACAGTGCTGCCTTCCTGAGTAAGTACAGTTCATAACATTCTGCGAATCATGGAATGAAAAAAATAAAGGAATGCATCAATGCCTTTCTGATGAAGAGTTTATGACCGAAACAAAGACTCTACTGCCCCTCGGGTCCTGCCTGACCTGCTGTGCTTTTCCTGCACCACACTTTTTGACTCTGATCTCCATCAACTGCAGTCCTCACTTTCTCCATGACTGAGGGCTGTCCCCTCCGCACACTAGCAGGGAGTTAACCATCAGAAACTCATTGTATGTGGAGCTGGCTGCTCAGTTCTGGAAAGTTGCACTTGATGAACACATTTTATTAAAAAAATGAAATTACATTTCCACAGACATTCATTCAGTGCCAGAGTTAGAGTTGTGGTTCATGGTTTGAGCAGCTTGATAACAAACAGGAAACGACTGAAGAACTCCGAGGTACAGGGTTTTCCACGTATTATATTCCAGCTTACGTTAATGCTTGGAGTATTATCAGACAGGCTGACAGATGTGATAAGAGAATGAGTTGACATGTGGAGTTGTAATATTTTTACCATCACAGAGACCTGTTTGAGGGAGGTCAGGGCTAACAACTCAATACTCTGTTGTACTGGAACTGTCGGCTGGACAGGGCATGGTGTTAAAGAGGTTGTGCTGTTGCATTATTAATTAACAAGTCAGTTACTGCTGAAAGGAAGGGTCTTCAAATGAGGCTTTGTGGGTCAAAATGATGACGGACAAACTGCTTTTTAAAGCACATTTTAGCTTACAGTGTGGAAACTGGCCCGTCCACCCAACAAATCCACACAGACACTCCGAAGAGCAACATTAATATTGACAAGTCGCCAGGCCCGGATCAGATTTGCCCTCGGCTGCTTTGGTAAATGACAAATGTGATTGCTTCGCTGCTTGCGAAGACCTTTGCATCCTCGCTCTCCACTGGAGTTGTACCTGCGGACTGTAGAGAAGCAAATGTAATTCCTCATTTCAAGAAAGGAAATAGGGGAATCCCCGGCAATTACTGTCCAGTAAGTCTCACATCTGTCGTCTGCAAGGTGTTAGAAAGGATTCTGAGAGATAGGATTTATGACCATCTGGAAGAGCATGCCTTGATTAAATGCAGACAACACGGCTTTGTGAGGGGCAGGTCATGATGAGGGTAGAGCTGTGGATGTGTTGTATATGGATTTCAGCAAGGCATTTGATAAGGTTCCCCATAGTAGGCCCACTCAGCAGGTCAGGAGGAATGGAACACCGGGGAACTTAGCTGCCTGGATGCAGAATTGGCTGCTCTACAGAAGACAGCGAGTGATAGTAGAAGGAAAATATTCTGCCTGGAAGTCACTGGTGTGTGGTGTTCCACAGGGCTCTGTCCTTGGGCCTCTACTGTTTATAATTTTTATTAATGAGTTGGATGAGCTCATTAATAAAATTGAAGGATTGGTCAGCAAGTTTGCAGATGACACAAAGTTTTGAGGTGTCATTGACGGAAGAGAAATGTTGTAGGCTGCAGCGGGACACTGACAGGATGCACAGATGGGCTGAGAGGTGGCAGATGGAGTTCAACCTGGATAAATGCGAGGTGATGCATTTTGGAAGGTCGAATTTGAAAGCTGAGTACAGGATTAAGGATAGGATTCTTGGTGGTGTGGAGGAACAGACGGATCTTGGTGTTCAGATGCATAGATCCCTTAAAATGGCTACCCAAGTGGAAATGGTTGTTAGCATATGGTGTATTGGCTTTCATTAACAGGGGGATTGAGTTTAAGAGTCGTGACATCTTGTTGCAGCTCTATAAAACTTTGGTTAGACTGCACTTGGAATACTGCGTCCAGTTCTGGTCACCCTATTATATGAAAGATGTGGATGCTTTGGAGAGGGTTCAGAGGAGGTTTACCAGGATGCTGCCTGCACTGGAGGGCTTACCTTATGAAGAGAAGTTGATTGAGCTTGGACTTTTTTCATTGGAGAAAAGAAAGAGGAGAGGGGATCTAATTGAGATATACAAGATAATGACCGATATAGATAGAGTTGAAGGGCAGAAATGGGTAACACGAGGGTTCATAGTTTTAAGCACGTTGGAGGAAAGTATAGAGGGGATGTCAGAGGCGGGATATTTACGCAGAGAGTTGTGAGAGCATGGAATGCGTTGCCAGCAGCAGTTGTGGAAGCAAGGTCATTGGTGGCATTTAAGAGACTGCTGGACATGCATATGGTCACAGAAATATGAGGATGCATACATGAGGATCAATGGTCGGCACAACGACGTGGGCTGAATGGTCTGTTCTGTGTTGTACTGTTTTATGTTCTATGTTCTGTGTTCTATTTTCAAAGTCCGTCTACTTAATGATAACTTGGTATTGGGTGTGGAAATGAGACCCATCATTTCAATGCTCCAAACTGTGAGTTCTGCACTGTTGTCATCATATTTATATAAAAATGAACTGAATAAAGGTGGTGGTGGTGATGGGTTGTGCTTATTGGACAATCTAAAAATTGGTATTACGAAAGAATGTCGGACCTTCAGTAAAAAGGCTTTGTTGTTAATGGTTAGAACAATGCTGCAAGTAGTTACACAGAGATTTCCAGTTCAAGTCACATACAAGAATGTTGGGCTGGGATGATGCCGGCCATCAATGGAGCTGCACAATTCTGTTTGGATGCTGACATTGTGGAGATAACATACGCTGGATGTGGTTTATGAGGGATTCAATGTAAGATGTCATGTGCTGCAGGAACCTGTGACCGTTATAACACATTCATTCAGGATTAGGTCCAAGGCACAGAATTACAGAGTTTAGGTGGCATATCAGAAGGGCTAAACTTGCAAGACATGGTTGTTTACAGGTCATTGTTACAAATATTGAAGTGCATTTGGACCAGCGCCATGTGCTAGTTTAGATTAGATTAGATTAGACTTACAGTGTGGAAACAGGCCCTTCGGCCCAACAAGTCCACACCGACCCGCCGAAGCGCAACCCACCCATACCCCTACATTTACTCCTTACCTAACACTACGGGCAAATTAGCTTGGCCAATTCACCTGACCCGCACATCTTTGGACTGTGGGAGGGAAACCGGAGCACCCGGAGGAAACCCACGCAGTTCATTGATCAGTCTGCGCCAAACCCATCTCCCTGTTGTTCAGGTATGTCGCTAACCAGTTTATTGTAAGGGATTGCGTGAGTAACTGCCCAGCTCCAGTTTGGAAGCTCCCTGGACAGATTTTGGAGATGGCCAGTATTTTGGAGGTCGTGGTGAGAGCCATAAATCTGTGTCTGAATGTAGGTTTTTTCTCAATTTCATTTCCAACAGCTTTTCTGCCTGCAAGATGGTGTGTTCACTGATCTGAACATGAATCGGCTGTTTACTACAGTCACTGAACTGTAATAGTTAGGTGTGCGCTCTGGTAATTCAATTCTTGTTCACTTCAATTGCTTCCAAGTGAAAAGCAATGATTTGGTTTATTTTTTAAATATGTAGAAACAAAGTGATATTAACTCTTCTTTATACAGAATGTAAAAGTGACCTGTTGTATATTTCCCACAGACTAATCAAGCAGCAATCAGATATTGTCTGGAAAGCAAGATTATGTGAACAGGACTATTTCCCAGGCAACATCACCATCCTCTCTGGTAGGTTCTGTCCCACAGAAACGACACAGCCAGGCAGAAGAGGGCAGTTCCTTGGCATATAGTCAATATAGTTTGGCGTGGTTAGCACTACTGCCTCACAGCACCAAGGACCCAGCTTTGATTCCAGCCTTAGGCAACTGTCTTTGTGGAGTTGGCCCATTCTCTCTGTGTCTGCGTGGGTTTCCTCCCACAGTCCAAAGATGTGCAGCTCTGGCGAATTGGCCATGGTAGTGGGTTGCTCTTTGGAGGGTTGGTGTGGACTGATTGGGTCGAAGGGCCTGTTCCCATCCTGTGGGGAATCTAATTTAATCTTAATTGATGCTGGATCCTGCGCTGGCTAGACTGCTGTGTGGCAGGTATGGGGAGCCAATTACAGGGAACCATATAATTGACCACATCATCACCAATCAGCCTGCTGCAGATATACCCCTCCATCGGGGTATATCGGTAAGAATGGTCACTGCACAATCCTTATGGCGAGCAAGGGCTAACTTCACATTTTCCAGACCTTCCTCACCATGACATGTACTGAATGGTACAGACTTTAAACAGATTAAGCAACTAATGACGATGCATCCGTGAGGTACAATGGCCCATCGGCAGCAGCAGAATCATATTCTGTACAACTCATGGAGTCTGCAACTTCCTGGACCGACGCACCTCCCACTGTACATTAACCATCACATCCCGACATACCTCCTTCTGTACAGTAACCATTATGGCCCGACATACCTCCCACTGTACAGTAACCATCATGGCCCGACATACCTTCCACTCTATAGTAACCATCACGGCCCAACATACCACCCACTGTACAGTAACTGTCACGGCCTGACATACCTCCCACAGTACAGTAACCATCACGGTCCGACACACCTCCCACTGTACAGTAATTATCGCGGCCCTACATAGCCCCCACTGCACAGTAACCATCACGGTGTGACATACCTCCCACTGTACAGTAACCATCACGGCCCGACATACCTCCCACTGTACAGTAACCATCACGGCCTGACATACCTCCCACAGTACAGTAACCGTCACGGCCCGACATACCTCCCACTGTACAGTAACCATCACGGCCCAACATACCTCCCACTGTACAGTAACTTTCACGGCCTGAAATACCTCCCACAGTACAGTAACCATCACGGCCTGACATAGCCCCCACTGTACAGTAACTATCACGGCCCAACATACCTCCCACTGTACTGTAACCATCACGGCGTGGCATACCTCCCACGGTACAGTAACCATCACGGCCCAACATACCTCCCACTGTACAGTAACTATCACGGCCCGACATACCTCCCACTGTACAGTAACCATCACGGCCCGTCATACATCCTAATGTACGGTAACTATCAGGCACCACATAGCCCCCACTGCACAGTAACTGTCACGGCCCAACATACCTCCCACTGTAGAGTAACCATCACACCCCGACACACCTCCCACTGTACAGTAACCATCACGGCCCGACATACCTCCCACTGTACAGTAACTAACACGGCCTGAAATACCTCCCACTGTACAGTAACCACCAAAGCCCGACATACCTCCCACTGTAAAGTAACCATCATGGCCCGACGTACCTCACTGTACAGTAACCATCATAGCCCGACATACCTACCACATTACAGTAATCATCACGGCCTGGCATACCTCCCAAAGTTAAGTAACCATTAAGAGCTCAGTGCTTAGCACTGCTGCCTCACAGCACCAAGGTCCTAGGTTCAATTCCGGCCTTGGGTGTCTATCTGTGTGGAGTTTGTACCTTGCCCCCATGTCTGAGTTAGTTTCCTCCGGGTGCTCTGGTTTCCTCCCACAGTCCAAAGATGCGCAGGTCTGGTGAATTTGCCACACTAAATTGCCCATAGTCTTCGGTGAATTAGTCAAGGTTAAGTACAGGGCAGGGCAATGGGTCTGGTTGGGTTACTCTTCTGAGGGTTGGTGTGGACTTTTTGGGCTGAAGGACCTGTTTCCACACCGTAGGGAATCTAATCTAACCTCCAAGGTTCAAGTCAGGAATATGATGGAATAATCACTTGTCTGAATGTGTACAGCTCAACAGCATTCTAATATGGACTTAATAGCAACAGGAAACACAGTTGTGTGGGGAATATCCTGTCTCACAAACTTGATTGATTGTTTTGAGGAGGAGACAAAATTGATTGATGAGGGCATGAGGTTGGGCGTTGGCCGTTTGGACCTTAGGAAGGCCTTTGATATGGTTCCTTATGGCAGGCTCATACAGAAGATGAAGTGAAATGGGATCAGCGGTCAGTTACTAAGATGGATAGAGACCTGCTTGGTCATAGAAGACAGAGTAGTGGTGGTACAGTGTTTTTGTGACTGGAGATCTGTAAATAGATTGGCAGAGTTGCAGATTGTGAGGATGATTGCCAGAGAATACAGCAGGATGTAGGTCAGCTGCAGACTTGGACAGAGAAAACGCAGATGTAACTTTATCTGGACAGTTGCGACGTGATGCGTTTTAGAAGGTCTAATATAGGAGATAAGTATAAAGTGGATGGAAAAACTACTGGCTGCATCGACATCCGAACGTGGCAACACGGGTGGATAGGGTGACCAAGAAGACTGATGGCAAACTTGTAGACATGCATCAGAGCATGCAGTGTGAATATTAGCAGGTCATATTGCAGCTGTAGAGAAACATAGTTCGGGCACATTTAGAATATTGTGTACATGACTGGTTGCCACATCGGCAGAATGACGTGGAAGTGTTAGAGAGGGTATGGAAATGTTTTACCAGGATGTTGCCTTGTTTGGAGGGTATTAGCCAGAAGGAGAAATTGAACAAACATGGGTTGTATGCACCTGGGCATCATTGGCTATGGGGCTACCTGATAGATATTTACAAAATTATCAGAGGTATAAATAGACAGACAGTTAGAAGCTTTTTTTTCCAAAGTCGAAATACTCATGACCGTAGGTTTTAGGTAAAAGGGAGAAAGTTCACGAGATATGATCGGCAAGATTTTTTTTGCTTTTCTAGACAGAACGTGCAAGTGCCTGGAATGCACTGATATAGAAGAAGGAGCCAATAGAGCAAGGTTTAAGAGGGATCTTGGCACAAATATGAGTGAGCTGGGAACAGAATGACGTAGAGGGTGTCTGAGCAAAAACTTTCGTATTAACTTTAGAACGGCATCATGTGTCAGTGCGGGCTTGCTGGGATGAAGGGTCTGTTCCTGTGCTGGACTGTTCTTTAAAACAAGATTTGAGTGCAAGAGTTGCAAGATGTTGACTGAATGTTGACTGATGATCAACGGCCACATTCAGAGACTCTCTCCTCATCAACTTGCAGCTTCATACCCTCCCTCCCATAGCAGGGAAACTCAATTTGGAGAATGGGACGTGAAAGTCAGAGCTGGGAACTGGTGACTACATCACGCCCCTCGCTCCTGCAGCCTTCTATCTTGGGCACTCGCGTCTTGGGGGAACACTGCACAGACAGAAGCTGCATGTACTCCACATCCACCTATGCTGACACCTGTCACATGCCAGCCTCATCATGCCATCACAGCACATCTCCAACCCATTGACAGAACACTTTTGTAATTCAATGCTGCAGCTCAGGGTGCACTGAAAACTCTTAGTGCAATGCTGCTGCAAGGACACCGTGCTCAGGGACACACACCCAGCTCATGGACTATTCCTCTGGGCTTCTCACTCCGTGTTTCTACACCCTCAATACTGCTGGAAGGACACTGTGCTCAGGGACACACACCAAGTTCATAGACTGTCCCTCTGGTCTGCTCACTCAGTGTTTCTAAACCCTCAATACTGCTGCAAGGACACTGTGCTCAGGGGCACACACCAAGCTCATAGGCTGTCCCTCTGGGCTGCTCACTCGGTGTTTGTGCGCACTCACTTTGAACTGACTTGAATGCTCACAGAATTATTGCCTTGCCTTACCCTGCCCTCAGCAATGCTTCCCCTCAACCAGAGCTACCAGGCTCACCCGCCTGCTGTATTGTCTTCGTGTTGTAGTTCTGTTCGCTGAGCTGGGAACTTTTGTTGCAGACGTTTCGTCTCCTGCCTAGGTGACATCCTCAGTGCTTGCGAGCCTCCTATTAAGCGCTTCTGTGATGTTTCCTCCGGCATTTATAGCGACTTGTATCTGCCGCTTCCGGTTGTCAGTTCCAGCTGTCTGCTGCAGTGGTCAGGATATTGGGTCCATGTCGATGTGCTTATTGATTGAATCTGTGGATGAATGCCATGCCTCTATGAATTCCCTGGCCGTTCTCTGTTTGGCTTGTCCTATAATAGTAGTGTTGTCCCAATTGAACTCATGTTCCTTTTCATCTGAGTGTGTGGCTACTAAGGATAGCTGGTCATGTCGTTTCCTGGCTAGTTGATGTTCATGGATGCAGACCGGTACTTGTCTTCCTGTTTGTCCTATGTAGTGTTTAGTGCAGTCCTTGCATGGAAGGTTGTACACTACATTGGTTTTGCTCATGCTGGGTATCGTTCCTTCGTCCTGGTGAGTTGTCTGAGAGTGGCTGTTGGGTTGTGTGCTGTTATGAGTCCTAGTGGTCGCAGTTGTCAGGCTGTCAGTTCAGAAATATTGTTGATGTATGGTAGTGTGACTAGTCCTTTGGATTGTGGCATGTCCTCATTCCGTTGTCTTTCCCTTAGGCATCTGTTGGTGAAATTGCAGGGGTATCCGTTTATGGTGAATACATTGTATAGATGTTCTTCTTCCTCTTTTTGCAGTTCTGATATACTGTAGTGTTTTGTGGCCTTTTTGAACAGTGTCTTGATGCAACTTCTTTTGTGTGTGTTTGGGTGGTTGGTTTCGTCGTTTAGGACTTGGTCTGTGTGTTTGTTACTTTCCTGTGTACCTTTGTAGTGAATTCTCCGTTCGGTGTTCTCTGTACCATCACGTCTAGGAATGGGAGTTGGTTGTCCTTTTTTTCCTGTCTCGTGAATCGGATTCGTGTGAGTGTGGCGTTGATAATCCGGTATGTATTCTTGGACGCACACAACAGACTACACAATTACAGACAAGAAATTGAGCGCCAAAAATCGTTAGTTTTAAAAACCACCAATCAGGAATGGACCCGGGCCATAGAACAGGGCGTCACCATCGGACAGGACAGAACCAGACATCGCAAAAAAAAAGGCACTAAAAGAGAAAACACATGGCCAAACTAACACACAACAGAGAGGACACCACAAAGCACTCCTGGGTTAGAAATCTCTCCCACAGACAGCTCACAGAGACCGAAAGAACAATACTGGCCAAGGGACTCAACTACAACCACAGGGACACCAAGACAGCAGACTTCCTAGCAGCACAAGAATGCACAATCAGAAACAATGGACTGACTGAAGAGACACAACAAACAGTGAGACAAAGTATCGTACCATTGATAACAAGGAAAATACAAACACATAACCTCAACAACAAGGCGATGGAAGCAGTGAAAGCTCTACGAAACGATAAGAACATAATCATACTACCAGCAGATAAAGGCAGAATGACTGTCATCCTGGACAAAGCAAGTACATCAAAAAGCGCAACAGCTACTTGCAGATACCAACACACACCAAAAGCGGGAGTTCTACCCCACCCCACAGCTCACCAATAGGATAAACAACACACTGAGGAAATAAAACGGACAGATAACCAGGCTTTACCTACAGAGGATGAAATCTGAAAGCAACAACACTGCCAGATTCTATGGACTACCTAAAGTGCACAAACCAGACATCACACTCAGACCCATAGAATCACTATCAGGGACACCATCACACAAACTGGCTAAAGAACTACAGCTGAAACTGAAACACCTGATCGGCGGATCCAGACACTCTATACAGTCAACACAACAATTCTTGAACATTAGCAGAGATATACACATAGACAAGGAAGAAACTATGGTCTCATTCGACGTTACGGCACTGTTCATTGCAATCGACAAAACCCGAGCCAGGGAAACAATAGCCAACCTGCTGGACATTCGCAACATACAACAAGACGGGGAACCTATCAACAAAGACGGCATACTCAAACTACTGGATCTGTGCCTCACAACACACTTCACATTCAACAACCATATATATGAACAAATCAGCGTCACACTCATGGGCTCATCCACCTCTGGAATCATAGCAGAAGCGGTAATGCAAAAATTAGAACAAACAGACTTACCACAATGTCAATCCAAACTCTGGGTCAGATATGTGGATGACACCTTTGTAATCATTAAAAACACACCAGATCATCAACGCCACACTCACAGTAATCCGATTCACGAGGCAGAAAGAAAAGGACAACCAACTCCCATTCCTACTCGTGATGGTGCGGAGAACACCGAACGGAGAATTCACTACAAAGATATACAGGAATGTAACACACACACACAGACCAAGTCCTAAACGACGAAAGCAACCACCCCGACACACACAAAAGAAGTTGCATCAAGACACTGTTCAAAAAGGCCACAACACACTGCAGTACACCAAAACTTCAAAAAGAGGAAGAAGAACACCTATACAATGTATTCGCCAGAAACGGATACCTCCGCAATTTCACCAACAGATGCCTAAGGGAAAGACAACGGAAAGTGGACATGCCACAACCTAAAGGACTATCATGCATCAAGAATACTTCTGACCTGACAGCCAGACTACTGCGACCACTAGGACTCATAACAGCACGTGAACCAACAGCCACTCTCAGACAACAACTCACCAGGACGAAGGACCCGATACCCAGCATGAGCAAAACCAACGTAGTGTACAAAATCCCATGCTTGGACTGCACAAAACACTACATAGGACAAACAGGAAGACAGAAGATCCGCATCCATGAACACCAACTAGCCAGGAAACGACATGACCAGCTATCCTTAGTAGCCACACACTTAGCTGACAAGCAACAGGAGTTCTACTGGGACAACACTACTATTATAGGACAAGCCAAACAGAGAACAGCCAGGGAATTCCTATAAGCATGGCATTCATCCACATATTCAATCAGTAAGCACATCGACCTGTACACAATTTACCGGCCACTGCAGCAGACAGCTGGAAATGACAACCGGAAATGGCAGATACAAGTCACTATAAATCCCCGTATTTTGTGTTGAATAAACACATTTTATTACTGAGGAAGAAAGGACCTGTTCCGATGGGACAGTTTTCATCTGAACCGTGCTGCGGCCAGAGTCGGGGTGATTCCTAACTAAGGCTGTAGACAGATCTGTAAACTGATTAGGAGTGCGTATGAGTGCGGGGTGGGGGTGCAGTTATAGGGTTTAATTTGCATAGCGCAGGTAAGAGTACAGAGCTCAGGACAGATTATTAAAATCTCCAGCACAGATGCAAATAGGACAGTGTATGGAAAGTGTAAGCAATCAAACTTCAAGCAAACTGGACAAACAAATGACAATGAGAAGAGGAACCGTTAATACAGGATTGAAGGGGTTATATCTGAATGCAAGCAGTATAAAGAATAGAGTAAATGAGCTTGTGGTACAGATTGAAATTGGTAGGTATGACGTGATGGGCATCACAGAGAAGTGGCTGCAAGGGGTCAGGATATTCAAGGACATATATTCTATCAAAAAGGTAGATGTCAGAGGGAGTGGATTTCCATTTTTAATAAGAAATGAAATTAAATCAATAGTAAGAAATAAAAAAGGTCAGATGGTGTAGAATTTGCGTGGGTAGAATTGAGGAACCACAAAGGAAAGAGAATCACAGTTGGAGACTTGCACAGGCCTCCAAAGAGTAGTCAGGAGCTGGGGGACAAGATACACCAGGAGATAGTAAAGATCTGTAGGAAAGGCAAAGTTATACTGATCATAGGGGATTTCAATATGCAAGTGGAATTAGAAACCAGGTTGGTAGTGAATCGCAAGAAAAGGAATTTGATAAAATGTCTACAGGATGGCTTTTTGGAGTATCATGTGGTGGAGCCCACTCGGGAAGAGATGACACTGGATTTAATGAAACAGGCTAGATAAGGGAGTTTAAGATGAAGGAAAACTTCAGAAGCAGTGATCAGAATATGGTCGAATTTATTCTGCAATATGAGAGAGAAGAAAGAATCAGAGTTAACAGTATTTCAGCTGAATAAAGGCAACTGGAGAGGCAGAAGGGAGAGGCTGGGTAGAATTGACCGGGACAGGGGTCTAGCAGGAAAGACAGGAGAACAGCAATGGCAGCAGATTCCAAGGTTAATACAGGAGACACTGCAGAGATTCATGTTAAGTAATAGAGGCATGGTACAGGGAGGATGAGGCAACCAGGGCTGACAAGGGAAGTCAGGGATTGCATGTAAGCAAAAGAGCGATGAATGGCAGAGGAAGCTGGAGAATTGGGGCCAACAGAAGGCAAAAATAAATAAATAAGGAGGGAGAAGGTTAAATATGGGGCTAACTTAACCACTAATACAAAGGAAACTGTAAGAGATTCTTTAGAAATATAAAGTGCAAAAGAGAGTAAAAGTGAATATGGACCACTGGAAAATGATGCTGGAGAGACAGTAGTGGGAAACAAAGAAATAGCTGAGGAAATTTGCATCAGTCTTCAGGGTGGAAGACACGAGACATTTCCCAGAACTGAAGAGAGTGAGAGGGCAGTCCTGAATACGGTGGCCATCACCAAGAAGAACATGTTCGAAAACGGAATGGTCTGAATGTGGATAACTCACCTGGACCAGTTGGACTACACCACAAACTTGTAAGCGAGATAGTTGAAGAGTTCGTGCAAGTGGAAGTGGTAATCTTTCAGGAATGACTAAAACCTCGAAAAGGCCAAGTGTCTGTATACTTGCTAACATGACACCCCGTTTAATAAGGGTGTTAGGCAGAAGATGTAAAACTGTACACTGATTAGCCTAACCTTGTATTTGGGTAACATCATGGAATCCATCGTGAAGAATGGGATTTCTGAGGTCTTTGGTAAAATAGGACAGAGTCAGCATGTTTCATCAAGGGGAGGTCATGCCTGACAAACCGGCTAGGATAATGTGAGGGAGTAATGAGCAGATTGGATCAAAGAGAAACGATGGATATTATCCATTTGCACCTCAAGAATCCTTGACAAGGTGCCATGCATGTGGCTGTTGCGAAAGATATGGGTCCAAGGTTTTAGAGGTAAGGTGCTAGCATGGATAGAAGTTTGGCTGTCTAACAGAAAGCAGAGAGTGGGGATCAAAGGGTTCTTCTCAGGATTGCAGCCAGTGACAAGTGGTGTTTCACAAGAATCAGTGGTGGGACCACAACTTTTCACTTTTTGCATTCATTATCGAGATGAAGGAACTGACTGCATTCTGGCTAAGCTTTCAAACAGTGCAAAAATAGATAAAGGGACAGGTAGCATTGAAGAGGAGGTTCGGCTGCAGGAAGGTGCTCTCGCACATTTCCTCAACTTCGCACACCTCTGCCCTTGAACTGCACCCTTCCAACTGCAACAAGTTAGAACCTCTCTGGTGCTCGCCTTCCATCCCACCAACCACAGGATACAACGTATCATCCTCCGCCATTTCTGCCACCAACAGTCAGAACACACCACCAGACATATACTTCCTCCCATTCCTATCATCAAACTGCTGAGACCATTCCCTCACAATCTCTCTCTCGTTAGGTCCACGCAGCCCCAACATTCCAACTTCCCATCCCCGCACCTTCCCTTGCCATTGCAAAATGTATGAAAGCTGTGCCAACACCTCCGACCCCACGTTCACCCATGATCCCAATGGATCCTTCCACATCAGGCAGAGAACATCCTGTGCATCCAGACACCTCATCTAGTCTGTCCATTTCTCCTGGTCTCCACTACATTGGCGAGACAGGACGTCAACTTGCAAAACGGTTCAGGGAACACTCTCGGACACCCAAATCCAACAACCCCACTGCCCTGTGGCAGAATACTTCAACTCCCCCTCCCACTCTGCCAAGGTCTTACAAGTTTTTGGACTCCTTCACTGCCAGATTCTTGACACCTGACGTCTGAAGGAAGAACGCATCATCTTCTGCCTTGTGACCCTGCAAACACAGAGTATCAAGGACAATTTCACCAGTTTCTTCATCTCCCCTCCCTCCACCTTATTCGAGATCAAACCCTCCAACTGAGGACCCGCCTTCTTGATCTGTCCTACTTGTCCATCTTCCTTCCCATATATCCACTCCTCCTTTCATTCTGACCTATCACTGTCACCACCTACCTTCATTGAGCTGTCACCTTCCAAGCTACCTTCTTCCCAGCGCCAGCCGCTCCCATTTCTTTCTCTGCCCACTTCTGCCCACTCCACATTCCTGATGAAGGCTTTATGCCTGAAACGTCGAATCTCCTGCTCCTCTGATGCTGCTAGACGGGCTGTGCTTTTCTATGACAACACTTTTTGACTCTGAACTCCAGCATCTGCGGTCCTCACTTTCACCTGCTGAAGGACTTTCACAGGTTTGGAGAGTGAGCAAACAAGTGGGAGATGGAGTACAACGTGGGACAGTGTGGGAACGCATTTTGCCAGAATGAATAGAGACATGGAGTATTTTCTAAAGAGCAAGCCAATTCAGAAATCTGAAGTGCAAAAAGACTAGGGGGTTCCTGTCCAGAAGTCTTGAAAGGTAAACTTGCAGGTTGTCAGTAGTTAAGAAGGCAAATGCAATGATGGTATTTCTTTCAAGAGCGCTTGGATATAAAAGCAGGGATGTACTCCTAAGGCTCTACAAGGCTTTGGTCATGCCACATTCGGATTATTGTGCGCAGTTTTGGGTCCCATATCTCAGGAAGGATTCACTGGTCCTGGAGCGTTTTCGGAAAAGATTCCCGCGCATGGTGCCAGGAAATAAAAGCTTAACATATAAAAAATATTTGAGAGCTCTGGGTCTGTATTTGGTAGAGTTCAGAAGAATGTTAGGAGGTCAACTGAAATTTACGGAATACTAAATGACTTTGGAAAGAGGGGATTTTGGGAAGATATATCCAATGGTAGGAGAAACTAGTACCTGAGGGGACAGTGTAAAGAGAAGACCTTTTCACAAAATGATAAGGAGAAACTTCTTCAGCCAGAGGGCGGTGAAACGAAGGAATTCACTGCCACAGAGGGCTGTCGAGTCCAGGTCATTGAGTATATTTAGGAGTGAGACAGATAGGTTCTTGACTATAAATGGGATCAAGGGTTACAGGTAGAAAGTGGGAGAATGGGGTAGAGAAGCTTAACAGCCATCATGGAATGGCGGAGCAGGCTCAATGGGCCTAATGGCCAAAGTTCTGTTCCAATGTCTTCTGGTTGCATGGTTCTCCTCATTCCTCATTGGAGATGTATCCTGGAATTTGATCACCATATGATTTATAAAGAATAAAATTCCAATACAGATAGCTGGGAAATATCATGTTCCCTCTATCCAGTCTCAGCAGCCATGCCCCAATATCATAATCACACTGCAATTAAAATCCAGTGAAATTTACTTCAATGCAGTTGATTGGCATCGATAACATTAACAGCATAACCCTCACCTGCCGTCTCTGATCCTTGAATAACCATCTGAATTGTGTGTCACATCATATTCTCTATTAATTTATCCATGCCATTTGTCTGTTATAATCATGTTGTCATAGGCAATTTTCTGGCAGATTATGGACTAGAAAAGTTCTCTAGATGTTTTACTGACATTATAATCACATCACTGATCAGTAGTTACAGACTGTATGTTTCGATTTATAAACGGAGAAACTTGTTTATGTTCTGACAATCCTTTGGCATTACTGCCATACCTAAGGCAAATTGAATGATTACATACATTCAATCTACCATCTCAAATATTTCTTCCTGTTCACCCCCACACACATATCCCATGCCAAATGTCTAAACTTTAAATGTTCTTTTGAATTTTAATAAAATCAATATTTAATTCAATGGGATTAAAGGGGTTAGCTGGAGCTATTTGTTCAGTGACTGTGATTAATAACAATCTCCGTGGATCCTAATTATGGCGTGAAGAGTTTCCGTCATTGAAAGATAAATGGGCTCTGTTCAATGTGCTATCCCACAGTGTGAGTAGGAGCATCACTGACAGCACTAACAGGGATCAGCAGCTCGAGAGAGAGAGGGAGGAGAGATCAGAATCTGAGAACATTAGACTGGAATGTTCCAACAGTGGATCAGAATCAGAGAACATTAGACTGGAATGTTCCAACAATGGATCCGAATCAGAGAACATTAGACTGGAATGTCCCAACAATGGACAGGAGTTTATCCTGGGGTCTTTACTGGCTTTCTCGGCCTTGGATATCATTAGCATCACGGATCCAGGATATCCTTTGGATTATTCAAGGTGGTTACTATCCCATCCTTGCAATAGTTGGTGTTCCTGGTAAGTCATTATATTTATCTATTAAACCGGGTTGAACTGAATTTCTGCTCATGATATATAAATTTTGGAAAGGGCAAGTCAATGTCTTCAGTTCCAAACAAAAAAATCCTTTCCTTATAAAATATAACTATCAAACTACTATTTATAAATTACTCACTGATATGCGAGAAGGACACAGAATGTTCTCAAACTACATAATCCATTTTGTCCTTCACAGATTTACATCTCCACGTCCTCTCCACTCACCAATCCTGTCCAAAACCACCATCATGAAATCTCAATCTCGTCTGCAGAGTCAGTGCAACTTCTGAAAGAACCATGAGTTTTGCCTATGTTTAATCTGGATGCAACAGTTTCAACTGCTTTCTAATCACATGTCCATCACTAAATAATTGCTCTTGAGGATGTTTGACGTGTTCTCTGCATGTACAGGAAGACAGTTTATGGTGGTCAAGCCATTGACTCATAATCTAGAGCCACAGAATAATAGTCTGTTGGTATCTCATGAAGGAAAGTGGTGGAATTTAAAAGCAAACATTATTATTTGTGAGAAAAACCCATCTGCTTGCCTGAAGTCCTTTAGGTAAGTCAATGTGTCAACCTTCCCTAGTCAGGTTTACGTGTGACTTCATTGATTAACATGTGGGTGTACTGCACCTTTAAACTACATGACAGCACCAAGTCTTCTGAAAAGTAGATATACCTTAACATTTGGTCGAACAACTCGATTAGCTCATTGTCTTGAGACAAAAACAAATTCAGCCAAACACTTTAAATTATACCCCAAATGACCCACCTCCAATCAAGTTTGAATGCAATATATTGGTAATCTTAAAAGCCAATGACACAATCCAATTGTTTGGAGGTACAAGACCGTGGAAAATTGAACAGTTGAGAGCAGAGCTGCCAAGCTACCAGCATGCAAAGACTGCCTGAAAAATAGCTCCCTTAAAAGTATATTCATTGATTAGTAACTAGTGAAGCTGAATCCCCCAGAAGAAAAGAAGACAGGAAAATGGAGAATAACCGAAAGCTTCCTGGTTTTGAGATAAGAAGTTTTATTTTGTAAATCTTAATAAGGAGTCTTATCGGACTCGTATTGTGGAGTGGGAAGGTCAAAGATACGTTAGAGGAAGAAGTTGTTAATATTCGTACGATTATTATTCTCTGTAATACTTCAAGAAATATGGTTGTTAATTTTTACTTTAAATAGTTCTTAGACTCTAGAATTATCACACATTACTGCATTGGATAAATCTTTTCTCTGTTGCTGGTTTTAATTAAGAAGGAGAATATATCCTGTGTTGTAACACTACAAACCCCCAGCAATGTGTTTTACTCTTTACTCTCCTGTGAAACAACTGAACCAGCCACTCAGTTTAAGATTGGCGTAACATGCTGCCCTGAACAGGGCTGCATACATCCTGTGAGAGAAGAACAAAAGTCAAGACAGATCCCTTCCTCTACCTGTTTCCCGTATTTGTACATCTCATTTCTATTCAGGTAGGCGATCATTACATCTTTTAGGTGTATTCGATCTCATTGAAGTTCTCCCCGATTGTGATGCACATCTCCATTGGCAACTCTGATGCTGGCTTTATTGATGCTGACGTACAGACATAAGGAACTTATAAATTCCATGTCAGTCGTAGTGCATAGAGAAATAATGGTATTTCATAACACAGGAAGAAAACGGCGATATTGAAGTGAGAGAAAAGAATTATTGTGATCATCCCTGAGTGTGTTGAGGCAGTATTTGGGTTACTGTGGATAGACTTTCTCTCAAGTCTCACCAGACTAATCCCTGGGATGATGGCAACATGAACAGAGAGTGAAGCTCAGTGAGAGAATAAGGTGATTGCATTGAACATTAAGGGGGATGTACAATCACTTATGATGTTATAAACAGACACTGTTATGGTGATAATTTAAAATCTGATTGAAGATTTGTAGCTCGGGTATCCGTTGTTGTGGTTCTGCTCGCCGAGCTGGAAGTTTTTGCTTCAAACATTTCGTTCCCTGGCTAGGGAACATCATCAGTGCGGTGGGAGCCTCGTGTGAAGCGCTGCTTTGATGTTTCTTCCGGTATTTATATTGGTTTGTTCTTGCCGCTTCCGGGTGTCAGTTTCAGCTGCAGTGATTATTATCTGGGGTCCAGGTCGATATTCGCCAAAAACGGATACCCACGCAACTTTATCACCAGATGCCTAAGAGATAGACCACGGAACGAGGACATGCCACAACCAAAAGGACTAGCCACTCTACCATACGTCAGGAGTGTCTCAGAACTGACAGCCAGACTACTGCGACCCTTAGGACTCATAACAGCACACAAGCCAACATCCACGCTCAGACAACAACTCACTAGAACAAAGGACCCAATACCCAGCATGAGCCAAACTAACGTAGTTTACAAAATACCATGCAAGGACTGCACAAAACACTATATAGGACAAACAGGAAGACAGCTAACAATCCGCATCCACGAACATCAGCTAGCCACCAAACGACACGACCAGCTATCTCTAGTAGCCATACACTCAGACAACCAGCAACATGAATTTGACTGGGAAAACACCACTATCATAGGACAAGCCAGACAGAGAACAGCCAGAGAATTCCTAGAAGCATGGCATTCATCCCCAAACTCCATCAATAGACACATTGACCTGGACACCATATACAAACCACTACAGCTGAAACTGACACCTGGAAACGGCAAGAACATCCATCAACAGACACATCGACCTGGACCCCAGATACAAATCACTGCAGCTGAAACTGACACCTGGAAGCGGCAAGAACAAACCAATATAAATACCGGAAGAAACATCAAAGCAGCGCTTCACACGAGGCGTCCAACGCACTGATGATGTTCCCTAGCCAGGGAACGAAACGTTTGCAGCAAAAACTTCCAGCTCGGCGAGCAGAACCACAACAATGGTGATAATTTCCATGGCTTTTTTTTTCACTCGGATTACATGATTCTCGATAGTTTAAGAGTCACTGAGAACGTTCCACCCAACTACCCCCACTACCTATTTCAATTCAGAGAGAGAGAGAGAGAGAGAGAGTTTCAGGCTTTTGAAAAAAAACTCTTCCAACGTTAATGCAGTTCAATTGTTGCGTGATCCTGCAATCAACGTCATGCTATCCATAATCCCGACAGAAGCAACAGTACCTTCATTATAAAAGAGTTAACTCTTTCCAGCAGCTTCTGACCTACATACAGCACATGGGAGTGACTTCTCGGAGATAGAAGATGCCTCCTTGAGACTTTACACAAAATATTTGGTTTCCCTCCTCCATGCCCGCAAACAATGTTAAGGTAACACACGTTCTACAAACAATGGAACCATGATTAACACCATGGAGCACCCTATCAATGCAGTCTCGGTTTCATTTATTTGTCATGTTAGAGTACCAATGACGCCCTCCTGTTTCTGTGTAACTATCTCGTGGGGCTAAATAGCCTCCTCCTGCTCTCATGGAACAGGTTTAACGGTCTGATTGGGCTCTGCCTGCTCCTGTTTAACAGCTCGATGTGCAGACCAGACCCCTTCTCTTCCTGTGGAATAGGCAGATGGGTAGAATGGGCTGTCCCTCTTCCTGTTCAGTAGTTTCCACGGGCTCAATGGCTTCCACATATCAGTGTGCAACCAGCCTGGGATGCTGATTGAGCTCCTCTGTTAACTGTGGAAATGTGCAATGTCTGGCAGCGCTATTACATGAATGTTACCGACACTTTAACAGCACAAACCGGAATGCTGTCCGGGTCTTGCTGTACATGGACACAGAATGGTTCAGGAGCTGATGGGGCACACAGTGTCTGAATATTGTGTGATCTTCAGTCATCATACCTACTTCAGATCTTATGATGGGGAAAGACATTGATGTAGCAGTTGAAGATGTTTGTGCTGAGGAGGCTAACCTGAGGATCTCCTGCAGAGATATCCCGGGACTGACAGGATTATTGGCCACCGACCACAAGCATCTCTCTTTGTGCTCTGAAAGACCCAGACAAGTGGGAGGTTACACCTGATTTCCATTCAACTCAAATAAGTGGGTGGCCCTGATGTCATCCTCAGTCAAATACTGACTTGGTATCAAAGCCATTCACTGTTTGCTGAGCCCGTGTGTCCACCTCTCGTTCATATCAATGAGGTGACGATGTATGTGTAAGGAATGTTTTCCTCTCACAACGGATAATCAATGTCAGGAATTATCTGTGCTAGCGAGTTATGGGAGCTACATCACTGAAAGTATTTAAGGAGGACTTGGATGGATTTTTGACCTGTCAGACAGCTAAGGGACGTGATGAATTGGGCATTAAAAAGGAGTTAATGCCAATAGTAGATCAGCCATGATGGTAGACAATGGCTTGATCATCCGAATTTGCTGATCCGGTTCCTTATGTCCTCATATTCTGTAATTACAAAGTTAATGGTTGTAATTTTCCTGAACGTTCTGTTATTGAACGTTGCAATCAGACAGAGCAAAGTATTTTGTGAGTCATCTCTGGGTGAGATATGGTTTGTATTCACAGTGAATCTGGGCCTGTATTATGACCAACAAATAAAGCACAAGTTGCAGAGAGGAGACACTCTGCAAAGAGACCAGAGGCGTCTTTCGAACCCAGCCTGGATTTCCAAATAACATTTTCCAACCCACACTAAACCGTGTGTGTGTGACAGTCTTGAGTGATTGAATGAGATGCTGTGTTACTGTGGATCACATATTTAGAGCAAGTGGCCTCCAACTGCTCCTTGCAGGAGCTGTGAGTGGTTAAATGGAACATAAGAACATAGGACTGAGCAGCAGGAGTGTGCCATTAGACACTTTGTCACCGCTCCATCATGCACAAAGATTATGGGTCATGTGGTTGTGGTCTCCCCAGCACTTTTCTGTCTACATTTTCTACATTCACTTTTCTGTCAAATGTCAACAAATACAACTTTGAATAAATGTAAACATCCAGGCACCACAAACTTCTGGGGAGGGAATTTCCACTTGGACAGCCCTTTGAAAATTTCTCATATGTGGTCCAGTCAATGTTGGAGGGTCACTGTTTCCTTTTCTGTCCCACTCCTCCACTGGTTACACCGATCTTAAATGTAACCAGTTTAGTGATGTGGCCAATGATATCGGTCTCAGAGTAGGTCATTTTCTAGAAAAAACTTTACAGACTGACACTTTGCTATCTGGTGGATCAAAGTAAGAGAAAGGAATCAATCGGCTGTTGCTTCTCAGGCAGGGAGCAATTTTCTCGCTCTCTGTGTTGAAACATACAATACTGTCAACTGAACACCAAACTGGGCCATGTGTGCTCTCCTGGAGCATTCTCTGGTAAACCTGATTATGGATTATATGCAGGTGCGTCATTGCTCTTGTTGAACACAATTCCATTCAATCTCAAAAAAGTCCTCACTTTATAATTTGATGATATGCTTATACGTGTCTGTGTAATTTGTAAATATTGGTAGTTGTCTTCGTAGTATGCGTATTGATATCAATGCATCTTTTTCTTCAAATTTATTCTCTAACTTTAGTCTCCCCGATAAGAGATAATATGCATCCAGCTGATGCACTTTTCTGAAAGTCATGGTGTTTCAATACTATTTCTAGGCTAAGATCGGAACTGATTATCCCCCATAACCATAGGCCAGGAATGAGAAAAGGGAAGCCTCTTTGAAAATGTCGAAAATAATTATATCCTTTTATGTTAGTGTTAGAGAATCAAAACTGCACACAGTGCATCAGGTGTGGTCTCAGCAATGCCTTGTACAGATACAGTAAAACATTCCTGCGATTCAACCTGATACCTTTTGTCAAAAACAGCATCATTCCACGAACCTTTCAAATACATTCTGCATCTGCAGACTGACTTCACATGATTCATGTCCCAGGAACATGGAAACCGCCTGTGTCAGAGAGTACTGCAATCTCTCTCCATTTAAATTGATTACCATTATTTTATCCTTCATGCCAAAATACACAATTTACCTTATGTGATTTCTACAGAAAGTTTGCGCACTAACCTTCCCTGTCTATAATCATATTGCAGACTCAGTATCTCAATTTGACGACACAATGAATTACCATCTTGGTGTACGAGCTAATTGAGCTCCAAGCCATTCCCTCCCCTTCCTCGAGATCTTTGATGCAGATTTTTGGTCAATGATAACCCCACAGTGATCTCTGAGGCATTCCATCAGTTAGAGCTTTGCAGGCTGAAAGTAAACATTTCTCTCTACTCTCTATTTCCTGCTAGTGACATATTTCCTGTTCCCGCGTAGCCGTTCAGGAGGCTTGAATGGCCTCGTCCTGGGCTGTGTAATGTACTCAACGATATGAATTACTTAATTCTATATTCCTGTATAATTTCTTAGAGGGGCAGAATGGTCTCCTCCTGTCTCATTGTAACGATCCTTTCTGACGGATTGGGGTGGTCCCCTACCCTGTAACAGCATCGAGTGGTGGATTAAGGGAACAACAAATGGGTTCGGGGCGGCAGTGTATCTCTGTAACAGCCTGGCGGGTGGATTGAGATAACAACACATCCAGAATTCTCATGGCTGGTCCGATTTTCTCTGATCATCCCTCTCCTGTCTATTCCCGATAAACATTGACTCTTGTGTCCAGCAAAGATCATTCGAGCTCAGCCTAGAATATCCTCAATAACAGAGTCATCCGTATTCCCTGAGGATGAGGATACCACAGACCGCACGGCACTAAATGCAAAGGGTCATCTTTATTTCATTGTCGGACCCATTACATTAAAACTGTGCTAACCTCACATCAAATCACCACCTCTTTTCATGCTTAAGGATATAATAATTATGAATAACCATAAACCATTCTGCCGTCCAAACCTGTCCCACATTCCCACTGACTCTTTCCAGTCAAATATGTATCAAACCCAGCCTCTGCTGCAATCTCAGAAAGTGAATACTTGACAGCATAACACCACGTGAGCATAAAAAAGGAGCAGAATGAGGCCATTCGGCCCATCGAGTCTGATATGCCATTCAATAATTTCTTGTATGTACCCCAAACTCATTATTCTTGTTCCCTTGATAAACCAAAAACGTGCCGATTTGAGTCCTAATGACACTAGTGTGTGTGTGTGTGTGTGTGTGTGTGTGTGTGTGTGTGTGTGTGTGTGTGTGTGTGTGTGTGTGTGTGCATGTGATTGTTTTCTGTGTATTTGTGTGGCTGCATCTGTGTACGTATGTATCAGCCTCCGTGTTTTTATCTGTGTTTGTGTCTATTTGTGTGCAACTGTCTATGTCTCTGTGTATTGCAATGTGTGTGTATGCCTTTCTCCTTATATGTGTTGTGCATTTTAATATGTTGGGGTGTTACCAATACGGCTGTGCATCTCTGTGCAGTGAGGTATCTGTTTTTGTTTGAGAGTGAATGGACTGATGTTGGAACTGACAGTGGGTTTAAAGTGAGAACTGAATGTTGCTCTTTACTCAGTTGACGTGAAATGGATGTTTCAGAAGCTCCACATGAGCCAACTTGTTTCTGTCCGGCTCATGCCAGGTTCCTCCCCACATGGCGGGAGAAAGGAGTGTGAGGGAACAGATATCAGGCACAGCACCACCCGGCTTGGCTCTTTCTATCCCATTCCAGACAGTTTCTCCTGGAACAGGAGAAAGAGAGAGAGGGAGGGAAAGTGGAAATGGGTGACTCTGCTGTTAGTGCTGGTGGATGTGGGGCTGGGGGGATTGGTGAGGTGTCTGGAATGAGTTAGTCGACAGTTGTAAATCAATTTAGTATTATTAGTGTCGGGGTATTGCGTAGGTGACAGAGAAAGTGAGGAAGAAATTTGCTGAACTCAATCCTGAGTTTGGAAATGCCTGAGCCTTATTTGGAAATAGAGTGCGAGCCTTGTTCGGGGGTTAGTGCTATAACAGGTATACAGGGAGTGTGAAGGAGCAGATAGAATATGGTGACCCTTATCCTGACAGAGCGGAGAAGGTTATTGACGCTTGTCCTGTATCACAGCATCAAGATGACCCTTCTGGGGTGTCTTGTCCAGGTCTATCACCAATAACGCCACAGACAATGTCCATCAGATTCAGTATAAGTGGAGTTTACAAATAACAAGGAGAAGCAAACATTGGTGTATTCTATATCGAAACTAAAACTGTTGCAGAAATTCTGAGCGTCATATGCTCTGAAAATTAGACATGGAAATATCATGGATACTGCAGTCTTACTGGATGGTCTCAAGTTGCATTTTAACAGCGTTGACTAAGTTACTGCTCATGCTGTGAAAAATAAATTCTCTAAATGTATATCAGGTGGGTTGAAGAGTATGTATTGAAGCAAACTAGAGATAAAGTTATTTTTTTCGGATTTGGTGTTGTGTGGTCAGGAGGACTAATCAATGTCCTTGTTCGGATGCAGCTTTGGAGGAGTAGTGACATTAATATGTTGTATTTTACACATATAAAATATGTGTCTGCATACAATATAGAATGTTTGTACATTTTGGTCAAATTGATGGAAGCATGGAGCCGAGAGGGTCAGGTTTGTTCCAGTGAATTGGGAAAATACAAAATAACATTCTGTGGGAGATAAGCAATGGTTGTTAGAGTCATAGAGTCCTATAGGCCTTTCAGCTCAAACTGATCCATTCCGACCAAAATGTCAATTCACACTAACCCCAGTTCCCAGCCATCGCCCCGCATCCTTCTCATCCTTTCCTATCCTGTATTTGTCAAAATGCATTCTAAATATTGTGAATGTTGTGGACCTTAACTACTTCTGCTGGTAGCTCAGTCCATATGCGTATCACCCTGTGTGTAAAAAAGTTGCTCCTCAGGTTCCCTTGTATTCTTACCCCTCTGAATTGATGCGCTCTAGTCCGTGATTGTTCAATCCCGGGAAGTAAAGGCTGGGTGCATTCACTCTATCCATGCCTGTTATGATCTTATACCCTTCAATAAGATCCTCTCCCCAGTCTCATACACGCAAAAGTAAAAGATCCTAGCTTTTCCAATCTCTCCCGATAACTCAGAGCCTTGAGTCCTTGGCAACATCATTGTAAATTTCGTCTGCACTCATTCCAGTTTAATAACATCATTCCTATAGCAAAGTTAACAAAACTGATCATAACGCTATAAGTATGGCCTCATCAGTGCCCCGTGTTCTGCAACACAGCTCCCCAAATTCGCTTCTTAGTGCCTTGACTGATGAATGCCAATGTGCCAAAAGTGTTCTTCATTGCCCTGCCTACCTCTCTATCAACTTTCAGAGAACCATGCACCTGAATTCCAAGGTCGCTCTGTTCCACTACATTCCTTAAGATCCAGCCATTCACCATAAAACTCCGATATTGATTTGAGTTTCTAAAATGCACTGATCTGAATCCATTTACCATTTCTCGGCCCACTTCCTCAGCTGATCAAGGTACTGCTGTAAGTTCTGAAGTTTCTGATAACCTTTGTCATTCTCCATGTAACCGCCTATTTTATTGACACTTTCAAACTTACAAGTCATGCACGTACATTCTCATCTAAATTATAGATACATGTAATATATAGTGGTGCCAGCATCGCCCCGATGCATTCCATTAGTCCCAGGCCTCCAGTCTGACAAGCATCCTTCCACTATTACTCTTTGCTTCGTGCCATCAAGCCAATTTTGTATCCAATCTGGCAGGTCCTCCTCAATTTCATGCGATCTAACCTTCCAGAGCAGCGCACAATGTGGAAGCTTTTTGATGGCCTTACTTGAATCCATATAGACTACGCATACCACCCTGACCTCCTCAACGTTGCTGGTCACTTCGCCAAAGAATTCGAACAAATTTGTGAGCTATGGTGTCTGATGCACAAAGCCATGCTGACTTTGATGATAGACTTTTGCCCGAACCGTTGATTTTCCTGTTCCTCGGATGCTGCTTGCTCTGCTGTGCTTTTCTAACACCACTCTAATCTTGCTCCGAATCACACCCTGTCTTTCCTAATGCACGTATGTCTTATCTCTCAGAACCTTTTCAAGTAAGTTACCTCCTACAGATTTTAGGTTTAGTGGTCCATAGTTCGCAAGTGTTTCTTTGTATCCCTTCATGAGTAAGGGCACAGCATTCGCAACCCTCCAGTCCTCCGGGACATAGAACATAGAACATAGAAGGATACAGCGCAGTACAGGCCCTTCGGCCTTCGATGTTGCGCCGACCGAATCCTACCTAACCTATACTAGCCCAATAACTTCCAAATGCCTATCCAATGCCCACTTAAATGACCATAAAGAAGGAGAGTTCACCACTGATACGGGCAGGGCATTCCATGAACTCACAACCCGCTGTGTGAAGAATCTACCCCTAACATCTGTCCTATACCTACCACCCCTTAATTTAAAGCTATGTCCCCTAGTAACACCTGACTCCATTAGCGGTAAAAGGTTCTTAGTATCTACCCTATCTAAACCCCTAATCATCTTATACACTTCTATCAGATCTCCCCTAAACCTTCTCTTCTCCAATGAGAACAGCCCCAAACTGATAAGGAAATCAAAAACAGAACATGAATGCTAACACACAAGAACAAAAACACTGCATAAATCTACAATTTGTTTTTCAAAGGAAATAAAGTAAAAGCAAGGTCAAATATGGAAATTGGTAATCGGGAGAGGAGAGTTTACTGTGAAAAACAGGGAAATGGCCAAGAAAATAAACAGCTACTTTGCATCAGTCTTGGCAACAGGGACCTCACCTGTTGGCCAGTGATGATGCAACCATATCAGCCAGGGCTCCCACAATTCCTTCTCTGACCTCCTGCAGTGTTCCTGAATATATCTGGTCAGGACCAGGAGATTTATAGAAATAAGGCAAAGTCTGAATAATGCGTCTATTTATTTCAGTTATAAACACCAAAGAATGGGAAAGTGACACATTGATGTTTAACATAACAAATTAGAAAACGTATTAGTCATAGGAAGTGGCTTCGGAAGAATTTCAGTCATTGTGGATACCTGAGAATTCTCAGAAATTCGTGATGTAGAAACAAGGGCCATGAAATTGATAAGGAAATCAAAAACAGAACATGAATGCTAACACACAAGAACAAAAACACTGCATAAATCTACAATTTGTTTTTCAAAGGAAATAAAGTAATGGCAAGGTCAAATATGGAAATTGGTAATCGGGAGAGGAGAGTTTACTGTGAAAAACAGGGAAATGGCCAAGAAAATAAACAGCTACTTTGCATCAGTCTTCATGGAGGAAGATCCACAAAATCACCAAGTCATACCCAGTGATCATGTCGGGCTTGTGCAACTGAAGACTCACAGTCAACTTATATCAGTAACAAGGTGGTATTAGAGATTGTAACTGGATTGAGCATTGCTAAGTCTGACAAACCTGATGTACTTCATATTAAAATGTCAGACATAAATCGGCAATGGAAATATTAATTGCACTGTTGATGACTGTGTTTCATTTTCCTGTGCATTCTGCAGAAGCTAGAAGTCATTGTGGATAAATGGAAGTTAGCAAATGTCGTCCAAGCACTATAGATTAATGGAAGGAATCCAAGCATCTATGAAGGGAAGAAGACATAGTTTGGAGAACTGCCGAACAATTAACTTGGCATCTGCAAGTTGGAAACTGTTGGAATCTATTATACAGCATGTGATATTGGATATTTAGGAATTAATAGCAACAATGGACTGAAGGGACTGCAACAGTTCTTATTTTATATTTCACAATGGTTAAACATATTAATGGATCTGAACACTGTGTCGGGAAAACTGCATTGAGGAGATTTTCTCAATGAACTAGAATGGGGAAGGCTCAATGTGTTGAATGGCCTACTCCTTTCCCGATGTTTCCGTGCAGCCTGTGGGAAAGCTCTGGAAATGTTGTCACAAGCTCTCAGATGTTAGGAAGGAGGACTCTGCAGTGTCAACAGGACTGTGATTCACGTTCCCTTTTCTGATATCGAGGATGGTGCTGGGTATTCTGTCTGGTTTTATCCTTTGAGACCTTGGAGAAGTGAGGTACAATTGAGTGCCTTGCTTGGCCGTTTCAGGGACCATTGAAGGCTCTGTGTCTGGAGTTATTTTTAGCCCAGACCAGGAAAGCCCGGGAAATTCACTTCCTGAAAGTACGTTGGGAAAAGAAAATGGATGTTTGCAATCAACATTGGATGCAATGTCACTGTTGCCATCACCAGTTTCTAGATCATGATATTTTAATAATTGTTTTGACCTCCACCAGCTGCCCAGAGCATTATCCTGCATTGGATTAGTAATCCAGTGACATTCCCACACCGCACCATGTCCACAAAGGAACATATCGGAAATCACACTGAGCGAGTTATTTCTGTACGGCTTGACAGCTCTGTCAAAATGAACTCCCACCAATGCGATTATCGTAAAGGCACTGAGGGAATGTTAAATGGTCAGAATGTAATTATTAATCTATTAGGGGACGGGACATAATTGAGTAATTTTCCACATTGCCGGGGAGTTGTCAGAGTTGGAGCTGGAATGGAAAAGCTGCCCCAGGGACACGGCATGTTGTGCAGCACAAGTCTTCAGTACCATTGCGGGAATGGGGTCAGGGCCCATTGCCTTTGTCATATCTACGTGTCCAACTGTTTCTTCATGTCAAGTGCAGCGAATCGAGTTCGTTGAAGACTGGCATCTGTGATTCTGTGGGCATCATGACGAGTGTGACGTGGATCATTGATTCAACGCCTCTGGCTAAGGACGGTGCAGATTCTACATGCTTGTCTTTTTCATTAATGTGCAGGGCTGTTCCATTACTTAAAATGGGGATATTTGTGGAGACCGTTCCTCTAATAAGTTGTGTAGTAGTACACCGACATTTATGTCTAGATGTGGCAGGACTGCAGAGCTTAGATCTGATCTGTTGGTCTTGGGATCATTTCGTTCTCTCTATCAGATGTTAGTTCTGCTGTGTGGAATGAAACAATTCAAGTGCAGTAGCTTTAAAGGTTTATCATCAGCTTTAGGTACACATGGTCCTGACCTTGGCATGTTCACTCACACACATCACTGAACCATCACTTGGCTTGGTGGTAATTGTAGACTGATGGAATATCCTGGGGAAAATGATAAGATTATGTTTGAATACAATCCTGCTTCTATTGCTGCTGTTGTCAACAGCATCACGTGATAGCCCAGTTTGAGCTGTAATATCTGCAATGCAATTCTACTGACTGTCCCCCAGTTCATATCGAGACTCATTCACCCATCAGCTGTGAACTCAGTGACATCACCTGGTTTCTGATGCGGTAATACTTCCATTTTTCAACTCTCATTCTGCTGAGGGCCTCTCTTGGGTGTCATGTTTCCAATTTGTTGCATTACTCAAACCCTTTAACATATTCATCTGAATCTTCTCCTTTATCTTAATGTCATCTTCTGCGGTTCAATTGAATGTGTTTCTCTCTGGTTTTCTCCCTGACCATGATGAAGAGCTCTGTGGTGTCAGTGATACCAGCCATATGCAGTTTCAGAGCCAATGAATGTGTGCACTTTGCATTATCGTTCAGTTCCCAGGGTCCGACGCTCCGTGTTGGACAGGGCGTTTAAGAAGCTTTCACAAATTGGAACTTGTTCAAAAATTCCTGAAGAAACAAACCAGGTGTGCGGGCGTCTTTTGTCGTGAATGTAGAGTTAATCTTTTGGGTCCAGTGACCCTTTTACGAAGCTCTCAGTTTCTCCAGTAATTTTTGTGTTTTTAGTTCCAGTATCCTTCGCTATTTCTTTAATTGAACATTTGTGCTGTGCCTATTCGTTTCTGGAGAAACCCAGCAGGTCTGGCAGCATCTGCAGAGACAGAGAAACAGAGTTAGCCTTGCACGTCCGTGTTATTTGTTCAGAACTGAAAAAAAGTTGGAAACTGGGCTTTTTAATCCCTTGCCGGAGTTGGGGAATGCATGAATTGGAAACGAAGGCATGGCATAAGATAACGGGCTATTCGCAGTTGTGAACGAGAAGATGATGCAAAATGGGTTTAAATTAAGATGCGAATGGGGGAAAGGGGTTCTCTCGAACTGAGGGTAAAATAAAGAAAGCACAACCACACAAGGTCACCGAAAGAACAGGAGAGAGAATGTTGACCATGTGGTATTGTGTAGATCTAGCAAGAGATAGGTTTTCAGTCTACAGATCATCACCTTCTTCACACTAAGGAATTCAGGTGCTTGACCTCTTATTGGCACTAGTAAGAGTTTCATGCTACCTTAGTTTTGTAACATAGAGTAAAACTAACAGTATGAAGTTTGGGCTGTTTTCTTTACCTGTCATCTTTATAATTCTTTCAAATTGGAAGTGCTTATTGTTAAATATTTTATCTTGAAGTTGGTATCAGATGGAGTGTAGGAGGTTGAGGGGTGACATTCTCGAAGTTTATAATGTCATGGGAGGCATGGATGGGGTGAATAGCCAAGGTCTTTTCTGCAGGATCAGGGAGGTCAAACATAGATGCATAGCTTTAAAGTAAAAGAGGGAAAACTTGAAAGGGACAAAGGGACAACTTTATTTACACAGAGGGTGATGTAAGTATGGAATGAGCTGCCAGAGGAATAGTCATAGATGCAAGTACAGCTACAATATTTCAAAGACATTTGGACAAACATAAAAATGGGAAACGTTTAGAGGCATTTGGGCGAAGTGCAGGCAAATGAGACCCGTTTAGTTTAGAAAACCTGGCCAGCATGGACAAATTGGACCAAATGGTCTGTTTGTGCACAATATGACTGTATGAATCTAGAAAGCGAGGAAGATGTATGAAAAGATATGACGTAATAAATTAGCAAGAATTTTAAAAGCAAGCATCACGAGCTTTTCCGTCTGTATAAAGAAAAGCTTAAAAATGTGTTTGTGAGCTGAGGCAGAAGTGCAGTCAGGAAAGTACATTGAAGCCATATGGAGGGTGTTACTAGGGAACTGGCCACAGGGAACAGGCGATAAATTACACCAGTATTTTAAATCGTTCTACATGGGGAAAGTACTGTAAGCATTTAAATGGTATAAACAAAATGGTAATAGGAAGGAATTTCTTGAACTGTCTGGAACAAAAGTAGCAAGGTTTTAGACTAACAGATAAGAATAAGGATAGCAGGTCAGCAGTTAATTTTAAAAGAAGTGGTCACAGAGTGACTAGCAGCACTGTGTCAAATATTCCATAACACTCTGGATTACAGGTTTGTTCCAGCGAAACTGGAGACCCTCCAATGCGGCGCCTGTCTTCAAGAAAGGAAAGAGACAGAAAGCATGAACCATTTTGCCTAACCATTATTGCTGGGAATCTTCCAGAGCCTGTTGGTAAGGAAGGAATTGCAGAGCAGTTAGAAGAGCTAAAGCCAGAGTTGGCATGGTTTTGTGAAAGGGAAATGACTTTTGTAATGTAAAACCATGCATTTTTTTTCTCGAGATCCCTGAGAATGTCAAGATTAGAGTCAGGCTGGAAAAGCACAACAGGTCAGGCAGCATTCAAGGAGCAGGAAAGTCAATGTTTCGCGCAAGAGACCTTCATCAGGAACTCCTGAGAATGTGACAAACAGCCTTGGTAAAGGGAACTTGTCAACATGAGGCTTTCCAGAGATTTGCCACAAGGTATCACAAAATAAATGTTCTGACACAAGACAGAGGCTTTTAGTTTGATGGAATGACGGTGGGTTAACACATAGAAATCGGAGAGTCAGGATTAATGGATCTTCATGAGAAAGATGTATCTACTGGATTACAACAAATATCAGGCCAATGGCATCAGTTATTAACAATCTACACTGATAGACTGACGGCGGGAGCTGAATGCAATATATATCCGAGTTTCTGGATGACACTGAGAAGCAAGATTCAGGCTGTTATTTAATGGAGAGGACTCCCAAAAAAGGAGCAGTACAAAGGGATTGCAGTGTTCCTGTGCAAGAAACGTAGCGTCAGCATGCTGATGTTGCAAGTAACTAGGTTGGTTCATGAGGCGAGTTCCTGGCATGAAAGGTTTGATTTGTTGAGTGCATCGAAAATGGTGAGGCGATTATTCATTGTGGTTGAAATGCATAAGGGTGATATTACTGAAATGTACAAGATACAGAGGGGGCTTGACAAGGTAAATGCTGAGAAGGTGTTTCCTCTGAGCCTCGAATTCAAGGAGATAGATACCAACTAGAGTGTCAATCTTCTCTCAGAAGTTAGTGAATGTCTGAAATTCCATATTCCAAAAGAGTTGTGGAGGGATACAACGAATTGCGTGGGAAAGCGGAGTTCAGACCTGGAGCCGATCAACAATGTTCTTATAAAATGAGCGTTCAGGCTTGAGGGGCCGACTCTTGTTCCTTTTTCTTGCATTCCTATGTTATGCTTTTGGAAAATAACGGGTTATTTTCCTGGAAATCGTATTGTACAATGTTGCATTCAGGGAGAGCAGAAGATTTGTTAGAGTTAACCCTTGGTGGGGTATGGTGGCTGTATTCACTGTGAATCTGGGTCTGGAACATGACTCACGTATGGAGGAGAAGTTACAGAGAGGGGAAGCCTGGAAAGAAGGATTGAGGTTGGTGGTCACTTTCTGACTCAGTCTGGATTTTCTAAGTACATTTCTGAAACTGCACCAAACCATTGGAGTGGTCTCGATCTGCCCCTGTGTAGCAGGTCCCAAGGGCTGAATGGAATATCAGAACACCGGGCTGAGGGACACAAGTGGGGAAGGTCTTGCCTCATCTCATTGTGTTCCCAGCTGCACTTTTCTCTCCATGCATCATTATCCCTGATTCACCTGGCTATAAACAATCAGACGAGGCCAGCCTTGCTTTAATATAATGATTCGACCATCCCAAACTTCTGAGAAAGAGAATTCCCACTTTAATGAAATCCACCTTTGAGAATTTCTCCTCAATCCGGTTCTGACTGAAGTTGGAGGGTGTCAACAGTTTCCTTTTCTAGTCCCATTCCTCCACTGCTCATAACACATTTTAAATGTAACCGATTATAACCGATGATATGACCGATTATAAAGGTTTCAGACTGGGCCTGATTCAGTGACAGGAACAAGTCAGGCAGATTTCTTTCATCAGCCGCAGGTAACTAATAGGGCTAATGGAACAGTATGGTGGATTTGTGGTTAGCACTGCTGCCTTATATCAGCAAGGAGCTGAGCTCAATTCCAACCTCGGCGGAACCTCTATGTGGAGTTTGAACATTCTTCCCTTGTCTGTGTGGGTTTCTTCCCAGTTCTCCAGTTTCCTCTCATATTCCAAAGATGTGCAACTTAGAGTGATTGGCCATGCTACATTGCACAGAGTGACCAGGAATGTGTAGGTTAAGTGGGTTATTCATGGGAAATGCAGGGTTACATGGATAGGGTAGGGGGACAGGTCTGTTTAGGATACTGTTCGGTGGATTTGTGTGGACTCGATGGGCAGAATGCCCTGCTTCCACACTCCAGGGGTTCTATGACAATGACTTCAAGTTTGGACTATGCAAGCACCCAGTGGGTATCTAGTTGATCCATTCACCTCAAGGCATTGTATATTTCAATAAGATCAGCTCTCATACCAAGGGTAACCTGTTAATGTCTCCATGTTGTCAGCCCTTCATCCACCGAATAAGTGAAGGGAAGCACCTCTGAACTGCTTCCAATATTATTATATTGTTTCTCAGATAAGGATACAAAAATAAAACTAATCTCACACATCGATGAGGCGGTTCATGTTCATTTTTTCAGGGTGTAGTGAGTCTTCGGAACACTCTTCCCTGCAGACCATTCGAGGCAGATATTGAATATTTTTGAGGCAGGTTCACAAGTCACAAAGGAGTCAAGGATTATCGAGGAGTGGGCAGCAATGTGTCATGTGGGAAAAATGTAGACAGTGGTACTGAATGACACGGCTCCAGAATATCCCGGAATTAAACGAAATGATAACATCGATAAAATTTTAAGCGGTAGACAAGATGGCAGAGATCTGAAAGGTCTGCTTTGCTGGGCTCTGAATCACAGTGGTAATCTAACCGACCTCACCACAGTCATTTACTTTACATTCAACACGAAATGAGCTACAGAATCCTTACTAATCCCGTTTTGTCAAATGGAAATGACAAAACACGGGAAAGGATCGAGTAAGTCCCAACACGCAGGGCAACGTCAGAAACTTTCAGCATGCCTGAGTCTAAGCTGTAACCCCCTCTGCTCATTCGATAGACCCAGTTACTCACCAGGCCTTGGTCTCCGAGTTCACCAAGTTACGTGAAATGATTGAAGCCATGATTGAAGAAAAGTTCAGCAGGAAACTAGAACCGCTCTCAGCCGTGCTCCAAAAACATGACGAGCAAAGTGAAAACCTTGGAAAGAGAACAGATGAGGTCGAGCGCCAAACTGCAGGGGCAGAGTCTGTGATCGATTCCTCTAAGAAGCGGATCCTCGCCTATGGAAAACATATCCGTACCTTAACTAAACAAGGTGACGGCCACGAGAACTGGGCAGAATGAAAAAGGTTCATATCATCGGTCTGCTGGAGACATAAGGTGTTCAGCCAGTGATATTTTTTTCGAGAACTGGCTGCCGTGATTCATTCACTTCGAAGCTGAAGAGGGACGGGTGAAGAGTTAGACTGTTCATCGGGTTACGGCGCGCAGGTCAGACTCAGACTAACGCCCTCACCCTGTCCTTGTGCAATTACGTAGTTGCAGGGCATTCAAAGACTTATGGAAGCTTCCAGAACACAGGGAAAAGATCCGACAAGGGCTCCAAGATTATGTTCTTCCAGGTCTTTTCAGCGTCAGTGATTCAGAAAAGAAAATCTTTTGATGATATCAAGAGAAGACTAAGGGAACTTGAGATTCAGTATTCCTTGTGGGCAGCACGGTGGCACAGTGGTTAGCACTGCTGCCTCACAGCGCCTGAGACGGGGGTTCATTTCCAAACTCAGGCGACTGACTGTGTGGAGTTTGCACGTTCTCCCCGTGTCTGCGTGGGTTTCCTCCGGGTGCTCCGGTTTCCTCCCACAGTCCAAAGATGTGCGGGTCAGGTGACTTGGCCATGCTAAATTGCCTGTAGTGTTAGGTAAGGGGTAAATGTAGGTGTATGGGTGGGTTGCGCTTCGAAGGGTCGGTGTCAACTTGTTGGGCCGAAGGGCCTGTTTCCACACTGTAAGTAATCTAATCTAATCTTAATGAACCCAGCGGTGCTCCGTATGCTTCCAATAGATCCACGCACTGGTTAATCTTTCAGTAGATACATTGACTCTCCAGAGAACGCAAAAACTTTGTGGACACTATAAAGCAGGCTGGATGCTTTAATTATGAAGCTGATCGTGATGACTGAATGCCTACCTAAGGGCAGTTCAATCCCGATGTTTGTGATTAATTGCCCTGGATGCAGTATTGATAATGGGGCAGAAGGTAAAGAATCATGACGTGCAAATGTCCCCAGTGGGCGGCGGGTAAATGCCCCTCCTGAGTGCCATTGGCACTTTGTATCTTGTTTTGTTGTCTTTGTATGTATTTAGTTGTGGAACGTTTTGAGAGCTTGTTAGTTTTAGTAGCTTTAATTAGTATGTTGTTTTAGGCTCAATGAGTGTTTTTTCATTGATGCTCAGCGGTTTGTAATTTGAGTTCTTCCTCTCTGAAGTTCAAATGTTGTTCCAATGTGTTATGGTTAATGTCATGCTTAAATGGTGTATCTGGAGCATTAAGGGTAGCTAGTTAAGAGGAAAAGGGTACTTTCTAGCCTTAAAATGGAGAGGGTGGATATTGTCCTATTGCAGGAGTTGCATCTTGATGACAAGGAACATTTCACTTTACAACAGGGTGGGTTTGATGGGGTTTATTTCTCGTCTTTTGATAATGGAGTAGGGGTGAAGCCATACTGGTGAGGAAGAATCTTCCATTTAAATCATTATGTTGTATTAGATCATAATCCTCAAAGATATATGGGGATGATAACTGAATTTTGAATGTTTATTGCCCCCTGACGCACAGCCTTAAATTCCTGATAGATACATTTTCCAAATTAAGTAATCTTTCTTCGCAGCACATTATTGGAGGAGGAGATTTCAATTGTCATTTGCACCGACTGTGGACAGAATGGCCAAAAGCCCCCAGTACCATCTTAACAATCTAAGCAATTTTTGTGTGAAACTGTGGCTGGAGGATGTTTGGAGGCAGATCCTCCTCATGTATAACGATTTTACTTGCAGAAAGGCCACACTAGGGTTGATCTCTTCCTCATCTTGCAGCAATCTTCGATTCGTGGTGTTCTGTACAATTGGGAATATTGCCATTTCTGACCATGCAACAGTATACTTATTGGTTAAGGTTAAGGGCAATATAGCAGGTTCGAGACAAGGGAGAATGGATCCCTTTATTCTTAAGGATAGTAAGTTCATTGAGTATTTCTGTAATGAATTCAGATCTTTCTTACCCATTAATTCAGATTCAACCAGTAACCCATCCATTCTGTGGAAAATTGCTAAGGCTTATGACAAAGGAATAATTATTTCTTAGGATGCGGTAGAAGTTGGAGCAGGAACGCTTGCTCCAGGCACGGTTGAAGGGAACCAAGAGGCCACACTGTGATAAACGCTCCGTGGCTAGGCTGCAGAGAATCACAACGCATTGGTCTGCAGTAAATTCTATGCTCACACAGACAGTCAAAAAGGAACTTACTTTTGCAAAATAAAGGCTGTTTGAGCATGGTGATAAGCCCGGGCAAACATTTAGCCTATCTTGTGAGTAAAAAGAGAGCCACAAAGCCCTTACCTCAATTATGGAAGTTACTGGAACCCTTAGCTGCAATCCCATAAAGGTTAAAGCAGCATTTCCGAGGTTTTACTCCGACTTATATCAGACTGATCATTATGAGAATTTAGATGGAGTCTTTCTTCAAGAACTTGGATCTTCCAGGGGTAACCCCAAATGAGTGTCTTGTCTGAATGCACCATTGCCAGTGCTGGAAAGTATAAAGCAGCTTCAGGGCGGAAAGGCGCCCGGTCCTGACGGATTTCCAAGTGAATTTTATGAGGAATTTATAAACAGATTGTCAGGGCCGATGTTTACCATGTTAGTCACTCACACGGTCAGGATTGACTCCCACCATCCTTAAGAGAGGTTCATGTCTCTCTTATTCTTAAGAAAACGAAGACACTGAAAGATTGTGCTTCTTAGAGGCCCAACTCATTTTTAAATGTTGACTTCAAAATCCTGTCTGACACCCTTACATTATGGCTTGAAAATGGGGATCCTTCCATTGTCAAACTGGACCACACCAGCTTACTCAATATGGTCCGAGCGTGTCCAGAACAAACTATATAGGTATTAGTGATCCCTTTAGACACAGAGAAGGCAGTTGATTGGGTTGAGTGGCTGCATGTCTTCTATACGTTAGAATGGTTTGGTCGAGGCAAAGATTTTATCAAGTAGGTGAGGGTCCTTGAAAGCGATCCTCTGTCCACGTTTCTCACCAATGTTGTGCGATCCTATAACATTAATATTCCAAGAGGCAGTCCAAGATAGACACCTTTGCCCAGTGTTGTTTACGTTGGTAATTGAGCCACTGGTAAAGGCCATCTGCAGGGATCCCAACATATCTGCCACAGAAGTGGGAGAGAAGTCACGTTAATTCCATGAATGTTACAAAGTCGGAGGACATGTCTCTGGGCGATCTTGGGGAAATACTTGATGTCGATGGAGAAACCTGGTTTCTTTTAAAATGATCCCGGGGGTATGGGGATATTCCCTATTTAGGTATATTCATTAATCCTATCTTTGAATTTATATTTAAGTGGAATTCGTCCATTTGTTTGACAAACTTAAACAAGACTTTCGAAGATGGGAGGCACTTCCAATATCCTGGCTAGGTCGGATAGCTCTTATTAACATGAATTCCCTCCCTTGTTTGCTATACCCCGTGTGAATGCTTTCTTTGATGTTTTCTGGACAGACATTTAGTAGACGTAATGGATAATTTAGCTCTTTGATTTGTCAGCATAAGCGACTCCTTATCAAGTTAACCAAATTACAAAAGACCGCACAGTTTGCGGGGAATAGATCTTCCAAATATTAAAAGCTATCAATTAAGCTCTTCTTTACCAGATGTTAGTGAGGCCTCGGCGTCGATCTGGTTAGATATTGAAGCTTCTCAGGCCAAGCGCTCCCTTATTAGTCTGCTATTCATAGACAAAACAAGGACATTTATGAAGTATTGACATTTCCTAATGAGTATCAATATTTTTAAAACATTGAGGGCAATGTGTTGGATCGAAGGCAATACAGCCAAACCTCATTTCTTATCCCAAAACGTGGTGCACCGTGTTCCCGATGGGGGATACTGGATTCCATGCTTAAACTATGTGCAACTCGTCGGTGTATCTTGCTTTGATGATTTATCTGAGGGAGAAACAAGGATGTCCTTTGATCAAATAAGTCGTAACTATAGACGACCGAGCAGAGATGTTTTCTGCTTTCTTTTTATCAGATCAGAGATGTTATTCAAAAAAGAACAACGCTTTTAACAGACCCGTACAGATCCGATACACAGAAGAGAGTACTTAGTGCTAAGAACACCCTCTCTGTCAGTGCCCTTTATCATTTGTTGGAGAGTGGCCACTCAGACAAGACTTTGTGCCTTTCTGAGGTCTGCAAAGAGATTTGGGCGTTCAGATCTCTTTGGACAGAGGGGAGGATATTTATGAAAATGCAAGAAGGATTTCGATCTGTAAGAGTGTTCTTGCAATGTAGTTGAAGATTCTTCATAAAGTCGATCTGGCCCCAGATCCTCTCTCAAAATTCAAAATGGGAGTATGTCTCAAATACAGAATGACTATGGACACTCTTACTCATTGCTTGTTGACTTTGCACCAGCGCTATAGAAGTGGTGTGTTATGCAGAGCATCTTGGAGACCGAATTTAAGATGGATCTGGTTTCCCTTTTCGTGGGCCTGCCCAGTGTACCTTACTCCGTCGTGCATAGGAAAAAAAATACTTCAATACCCTCACTCTCTGCGTTCAGAAAAAAAGTCTGTTGTGTTTGGTGCCTGAAAACCCCCTGGGTCTGTTGCTTTTTCGCAAGCTCGTCATGGCGCATAGGCCTTTGGACTTTTTTAAAGGTATGGTGCAACAGAAAATAGCGGATTCTTATAAGACATGGCAGCCCTTTTTGAATTACCAAGATACAGGCTGATCTGCCACTCTAATAAGGACATTTACATAGGTATGACGATCTTGAACTAATGATTCTAATGTCCAAGCAGGAAGAATTACGGGCAAATGGACGTGTATTAGTTCATGCTCGTGTCGGTTGAGAGCCAAAGTTTTGTCACACTGAGTTGTATTATTCATTTGTTTTTATTTTTGTTTTTCTTCTGCCCGTTTATTTATCTTTTTGTTTTGCATGTACATGCACATGTGTGTAATTTTGTTCAATTTCCATTGTTATTTGAGTTGGGTACTTTTTGGTTCATTGTAGCTTTAAGACGATTTTCTCTCAATACCAATAGTTTTGAAAACAATTAACATGTTATCCTGGATAGAATAGAGTCCCAAAGGACCACTTTCTCATTGGTGAGACCACAAATTGTGGTTTATCCTCAGGGTCATTACATCTCTGGTGACAGGGTAAGGTTGGGAGGACTTTCCCTTAATGGGAACCTTCGTCTGTTTGGGGAATTGAACCTGCGCTGTTACACTTCCTCTGCATCACAAGCCAGCCATCCAGCCAATAGAGTGGGAGATTGCGTAACTGCTATAGACAGAAATAGCCAAACTCAAAGTAAAATATGAACTTTTATAAGAAGGTAAAAGGTACAATTCAGATGACAGTCAAGATAATGGCTGAGGATAAAAAGCCTCTGGAAATTGTATTTTATAAAGAGGCAGGTACTTTCTTTGGTTGAATATAATAAGGTGACACAAGCTAAATAACCAGAATTACTAATTGCGATTAGATATCGATAACCGTAAAGTAAGAGTATATTTTTGATTGATCTGTGTGAAGCATGCTAAGCATCGCATGAAAGTAAAAAGCTGATGGAGCATATTTTTTGGAGGGTCCATCCCCATGGGAAATGCCGCCCGAACACATGCGTGAAGAAACTCGTGGCAAAAATTGCTTGGGTGTCGTCTGGTCAGTGATAGGAAACCGGGGGGCTGAATGATTGCACGTTCGTAGAACGTGAATCTCAGGAGACAGTCAGATCGCCACCGATCTTATTAAATGGTACAGCATATCTGAAGGGATGAATGGCCTCATTATGGATTTAATTGCCAGTGATTATAAAAAAAACACGCTGTTCCTTTCCCTAATGTTTTACACAAAGAGACACTACCATTTTCCTGAAACTGGGAATTATTTGGAATATTATCTGGAACATGCCATAGTCAGCATTCTCCAGAGCATTCTGTAATCTGTGGGAGTGTTACAAAGGTAGGCAATAGAGGGGGAGAGATAGGGGGTGGGGATAGGTCCTGCATGCAGGAGTGAGAGTAATGGAGCATGAGCCTTGTTGGGGATCGGTGTTATAACAGATTTACAGTAAGTGTGAGGGAGCAGAGAGAATAGAGTGACCCTTATGCTGACAAAATGGGGAATGATATTGATGCTTGTCGTGTGTTACTGAACATTCTTCAAGACTGCAGATACTGCACTGAGCTCGGTAGTGAGCTCAGACCAGACTCGGTGGGTCTGGTGGTGTGGCCCTCTCTGGGAAGATACGTACTAACTCATCCACCAGGAAATCCGTGACCCTGTTAACAACCTGTGGTGCAATTGGCCTTAATCTGCCATGTTCTGGGTAAATTGTACAGGGCAGCTCCAAACTGAGGAAAGCTCAATCGTGTGTCCATTGTCCTTTTAAAGATGGCACCAGTTCCAGAGATCATGGAATAACCAGGGGCATACTAGCGCTGGTGGGTACCTCCAACCAAGACGGGTGGGAAAATCGGGCTGGCATTGAATGGGAGGGATACCATGGGGTAGGGTGGGTAGTTCATGAGGTGAGTTCTACAAGATAGCACAAGGAAATTAGCTCAGCCTCGTGCAGACAATCCATCTGCCACACTCAATGAAAATCACACAAAGATGAATTATTGTTGGATTCAGCGCAATGAGTTGAAGACTCTGCTGACACCAAACCCAGATACAAAGCTGCAGAACAAATCTTCATCCAAAACTCTCCATCATCTGAACTCACACCTATTCCTGGTAATACTGGCATATTTTGCCAGATGGTATTGAAATGTGTATTTCAGCATTCTGAAACCTGTGATCACATCCAAACATGACATTGTTTCTCAATCTCACCTTCTTGGTCTAAACTCAAAACCACTTTCCTTTGCAGTCGTGCACAGAGACAGGCCATTCAGCCAAAACTGGTCTTTACTAACCAAAATATCCGTCCACATTAAACCCATTTCCCTGCATTTGGCCCATATCCTTCTCTGCCTTTCCAATTCATATATTGTACGAACAAAGTGCAGCGAGGTTTTGTGACTTCCAGAAAGGTCTCAGGAAATATCTCACTAAATCAACCATTCATCTCACCCCAGCAATCAGATTACACAGAAACAATTTGACTGGACCTTATAAACAAGAAGTAGAAGCACATGCTGGTGGGAGATGTGTATGGAATTAAATACTGCAGGGAAAAAATTGTGTATGTAATAAACAGGAAATTAGATGCACACGCGTTTGCCGGCAAAACTCAATGGGTCTGGTACTATTTGAAGGATAAAGGTCGAAAGTTTGGCCCACGAATAGCACAGCAGGTCAGGGCACATCCAAGGGGCAGGAAAGTCGATGTTTCCGTCATAAGCCATTCATCAGGAATTCATTTCAGAATTCACATTTTCCTAATCCTCTGTAGGAAAAGAGTGAGTCAACATTTTTAATTTCGGGATTCTTCGTTTTGTTTTCAAACTCCCAGTATATGCAGCTCTTTGTTTTATTTTAGATCAGCAATTATCTTGAATGCTGCAGTATTAATGGACAACTTGATCTGGGAAGAAGGGGAAGGGGTGTGGGCAGAACAGCAGGCAATGTGTCAGTCACAGCTTAAGGCCCTGTCATTCAGAATGTGAAACCTGGGGTGGAGGTAAAGGAAAGCTTGTCGGAAACTCCGCACTGGAATTTGGCATCATTTGAACAGATGTGACGGATCCAGAGAATGTCGGAGGATGCAGTCTCGCTCGTTGCTGGTCATTGAATGGCACAGTGGCGAGCAATGCTCCCTTACAGCACCAATGACCTGGGTTCGATTCCACTCTTTGGTGACTGTCTGTGCGGTGTTTGCACCTTCTCGCTGTGTGTGCTTGAGCTTTCTCTGGATATTTGGCTTTCCTCTCACAGTCCAAAAATGTCCAGGTCAGCTTCAGTGACCTCACTGAATTGATCCACAGTATCCAGCGATGTGCAGGTTCAGTGAATTGTCTATGGGAAATGTAGAGTTACAGCGGTAACGTTTGGGTTTGTTGATTCAACTTGCAGCTTCATATCCTCGCCAACTGTGGGGAAATTCCATATAGAGAATTTGACATGAAAGTCAGACCTGGTACCTGGTGACTCCATCTCGCCGCTTGCTCCTGCAGGCTTTTATCCTGGACACCAACGTTTCGGGGGACACTGCATGTACTACACACCCACCAATGCTTACTCTGACACATGGCAGCTTCACCATGCACTCCCAGCACATCTCCGAACCACTAACAATACGTCTTCTGTACTTCAATGCTGCAGCTCAGGGTGCACTGACAACTCTCATTGCAATGCTGCTGCAACGACACTGTGCTCAGGGAGTTGGGCTGAGGCCAAAATGCGTAAAGAAGTATGGTGTACAGCAAATGAAACTGCATTTAGAAGTCTGTCAATTTATATAAATAAATTACTGAAGCATATTCCCTATGGTGGGCGGCACGGTGGCACAGTGGCTAGCACTGCTGCCTCACAGCGACTGAGACCCGGGTTCAATTCCCGACTCAGGCGACTGACTGTGTGGAGTTTGCACGTTCTCCCCATGTCTGCGTGGGTTTCCTCTGGGTGCTCCGGTTTCCTCCCACAGTCCAAAGATGTGCGGGTCAGGTGAGTTGGCCGTGCTAAATTGCCCGTAGTGTTAGGTAAGCGATAAATGTGGGGGTAGGGTGGGTTGCGCTTCGAAGGGTCGGTGTGGACTTGTTGGGCCGAAGGGCCTGTTTCCACACTGTAAGTAATCTAATCTAATCTATGGAAGTTCCACAGTTGCCTTATTAGAGCAGGGAGAGGAACATTCAGAGAAGTCCACACTTCCTGTCCATGTTCAGGGATATTGTGCCCAATGACAGTCTGTTCGCGAGCGTTTGTTCCCGTGGAAGAGAGTTCAGCACAGGAACAACATCTTGATTGTGATTGTTTTAGGGGGTGGAGGATTTTTGAAGTGATGGTTACAGCAGAGTAAACGTACAACAGAGCAGAATCATGCAGCCTACGAAAAGAATTTTTTTTTTATTCTCCCTCACAACTGACTTCACGGGAGCAATTGGTGATGGGAGATGTGACCAATAGCCAGCAATGTGAACATGTAGTCCAGTCCAGATATATTGTGGACGAATGTGCTGTATTGCTCTGTCTGTGATTGATGTCAGTCTCCATGCAATGCATCTGTTTCACTGGAGGGTTTCCCGCTCCTATTAGTAAGAGGCTTCATTCAGTGCACTATCCCACTGTAGTAAAAGATGCATCAGCTCTAACAGTAACAGAGATCTGTAGCTGCATAGATCCGAATCTGAGAAAATTGACCGGAATATTACAACAATGGCGAGGAGGTTTTCCTTGTGTCTTTTTAAAATCTCCCCCTCTTGGGGATTTCTAACATATCGGATATCAGCAGTGCTGATGATTATTCTGGGCGGGGTGGAGGGTGTGTTTCTCAACTATTCTCGCTATTGTTGGTGTTCTCTACCTCTGTCCATTCATTAATCCCATAAACAAGTTTGAACTTCGTTGCAATTTCTGTTATCTATATTTGTCAGAGAAAGAAACTATTGTCTTCCGTTTCAATTGCAGTCTCCATTCATTACTCATGAATTGCAGACCACTCCCTCATAAACATCTGCGAACAAAACTGTGCACAACCTCGAGATCCCTTTTTGCCCTGAACCGATTTATGTCTCCTGTTCTCTCTGTCACCAAACCTGTCCACTGCCAACTCCTAATATCCCCAATCTTCATCTCTGTGTCAGTGCTGTTGCTGAACAAACCATTGGCTGCACGTTGGTAAAACTCAGACTTAATGTTTCAAGCTCTCTTCTGACCACTTTTCTGATTGCAAATATTTCAATCATAAAATTGTTCTTGTCTCGGAAGTTACTTCATGATTAGGACAATGTATGAATGTAAGAATGTCGATGGATGTAATTCAGAAGCTAAGCTTATTAAACGAAAGATTTTCTTTCAAGTGATTTGTTTCAAGTCCACCACAGAACTTGAATAAAAATGGTAAGAATTGGAATAAAAGTGAATTTCACGAAAAACAAACATAAAAGCAACATTTTTTTTTGTCTGAAAACCTTCATCTTTCACTGATCACCTTCGGTAAAGAAATCTAATGTTATTACCCGGTCTGGAGTAAGTGTGACTTGAGACCCATGGCAATCTGCTTAACATTATATTGGCTTGTGGAATGGCCTCATAATCAGAGCAATTAGTGATGGTCACCAAATGCTGCCCTTGGCAGAGATGCCAACATCCCACGGATTAACAAAATTCAGGGTGAAATCAAATAAAGGAAGATGCTTAAAATGTGAAATTATGGACAGAAATGCAAAGAAATGAACATAAAGTGCTGAGAAACTTTCCTGAACTGGAAGCAGCTGGAAAGGAGTGTGATTAGTACCGTTGACAGGGAAGCCTGCTTTGAAGGGGAGGAGGAATCAATAGAGAAAGAGATATAGAAGAAAAAGAGAAAACAAAGAGAATGATGATCAGCTGGGCTGGAAATCAAATGTGAGATTCACCTCATCTATTTTTCGCCTTTCCCATCTTCCTGAATATCATGCCCTTGTATATACAGGTATCCCCCGCTTTTCAAAAGTTTGCTTTTCGCCACTTCCTTTTCCGAATGACTTACATTAGGACCTTGTTTCGCTAACCAAAAGATATCCGATCAGGTTTTTCACTTTTACGAAGAAAGCCGAATGTTTTCCCATATAAATTATTGCCACTGCACTTTACACCATATCAGCTTGCGAACAGTTTCGTAGGAACACTCTACTTACAAATACTGAGGGAAACCTGTATATATCTAAGATCATGTTTAAAGCGATTTAATTCCCTCTGTCTGTCCTCCCTAAGTGTGGTCATCTTCGTATATTCATTAATTAGATATGGGTATCTCTGACTGGGGCAGCATGGGTTCGTTTTTCCAGTTGCCCTTGAGAAGATCTTGAGCCCCTGCAGTCCACGTGTTTGATCTGATTTGGTTTCATTTACTTTAGTCAAATGCACAATGGAAAAATCTGTTCTTATTGTAGTGAAGGCACCTGATAGTAAACAAGAAAACAGAGATCACGGGGTCCTTGGACAGAGTGAGGCATACAAGGTTACAGCTTCACAGGAGGTGTGCAAAGTAAGATCGACATTAGCAAGATTAATATTATTTAAAAAGTGAGAGATGTCAATTTGTCAGTTTAATAATAGTAGGGAAAGAAGTGTTCCTGAGCATGTTTTCAAACCTCTGTGTCTCCTCCCTGTTGGAAGAGGTTGTAGGTGATCATTACCAGTTTGGGAGAGAGATCTTTGATGTTGCCAGCCTTTCTGCGACAATGACAAGTATCAATGGACGGAAGGTTGTCTTCCGTGATGGTCTGGACTGTGCACACAACCGTCTGTAGTTTGTAATGGTCCTGGGCACAGCAGCTACCATGTCAGGTCATTGTGCACCCGAATAGAATGCTTTGAGTTGCCAGTATACAGAGCACTGGGAGACGGGCTGTTTCAAAATAGTTAGATGTAACAATTGGCTGTTAAATGGATATCCACGTTGAGGTTACTGTTTTAACAACAATTGAAATTTAACTGATAATTTTAAATTATGTCTTCTATACCAAAACCTTGTTGAGTGCATTGTATTGCCAACATCGAACCAATGAGCCATCACCTGCTTCAAACGAATAGTGAAGCCAACGAAGGAGAAAGAGAAAGAAACAAAGGGAAGGAGAGAGAGAATACAGCGAGGGAACAGATGGACAGTCAGTCAAAGAGAGAAAGGAAACAAAACAAGGAAACAACAGTCACATGTGCAGGGAGAGGGAAAGATAATAGGTTCAGGGAAAGAAACAGAAGACAGGGAAAAGGAAAACACAGGGAAATAGGCAGTGTGAGGGAAACAGTGAGAGACAAAGATCACAGGGAGCTGGGGATAGGGTCAAGGGGAGCTGGGGGAATGGGAGGAGCTGGGAGTGAGGACCGGAGAGATCTGGGCGTGAGCACTAGAGGGAGCTTGGGGTAGGGAGGTGAGGATTTATTTTGTCCTGCACTAAGATTTTCAGGCAGACCATGGATCAAGGTAAGCATGGATATACTGAACAATGGCTGTAAAACATGTCTGAGAGGCACATAGGTTACCCTGCACAGGGTGTGTGCGAGGCGAGATCAATATGGACAAAATCAGCATTATCTGAGGTTAGAGAGTCCATTCATCGGTCTAATAACAGCTAGGAAGAAGCTGTTCCTGAACTAGCTGCTCTGTGTGTTCAAGCGTCTGTATCTTTTAGTCTGATGGAAGAGGTTGTGGGAGATCTTTACAGACATATGATGGGTCTTTTGTAATGTTAGAACAAAGAGCATTCCAGTACAGGAGCAAGCCATTTGGTGGTCCAAGCCTGCGCCGATCCAAATCCTCTATCTCAACCTATCTCCTATTTTCTAAAGGTTTCTATCACTATGCTCCTTGCCCATTCATGTATATTTCCCGAAACATCTTAAATGAATCACCACTGGTTACAGTGCTTGCCCTACTACGCTCTGTCCCCTGTTGCCAAGCCAGTTCTTTATCCATGTACCTAGCACACCCTGGACACCATGTGACTTCACTTTCTCCATAACCTGACCATGGGAAATCTTATCAAACGCCTTCCTGAAGTCCATGTACATGACATCTCAGACCCTCCCTCATCAATCAACTTTTGTCACTTCCTCAAATAATTCTATTAAGTTGGTAAGACAAGACTTTCACCACAATAAACCATGTTGCCTCTCACTGATAAGACCATGTTCATCCAAATGAGAATAGATCCTATCCCTCAGTATCTTCTCTCGCAGCTTCCCTACCGATACGCCAGGTTCACCGGTCGATAATTAAATGGATTATTCATGCTACCCTTCTTACACAAGGGGATTAGAAACGTTCCAGTCCTCCGGGACCTATGTTGTGTTCAAGGATTTAACAAAGGTGTCTGTTAAGGCCCTAGTTTTTCCCTCTCTCCCTTCCCTCAGTAATCTTGGATAGATGTTGGCAGCCTTTCTGCGGCAACGAGCCATGTAAATAGAGTCAATTATTGGGAGATTGGAGTCCGTCATAGTCTGGGCTGTGAACACAATCTTCTGTAGTTGCTGATGTTCCTGGGCATAGTGTTGCCGTACCAGGCCATTACGCACCCGGACAGTACGTTCACAATAGTTCATCTGTAGAAGTAGTACATGCTAAATATCCTGAGCCAAGTGAGGAAGGAGAGACGTTTTTGAACCATCTTGATTGTCACATCTATGTGAGAAGTCCAGGGTAGGTTGCCAGTTATCATCACTCCGAGGGACTTGACGCTCTGCATTCTCTCAACCATTGATGTAGATCGTGGCTTGTTGCCCTCCTTTCGTTCTAAAGTCAATGATCAGTCCTTTACATTTGCCGAGTTTGAGAGGGAGGTTATTATCATTCCACCAAACCCACTATCTCTTTTCTGTGTTCAGACTAATCGCTGTTTGATATCACTCCTGCTTTGGTGATGTCATCAGCAAACTTACAGTTGGCATTGCTTGGAATTTGGCAACACAGCCACGTGTGTACTGGAGTACAGTAGGGGGCTGAGGACACAGCCGTGTGTGTACAGGGAGTACAATAGGGGACTGAGGACACAGCCATGTGTGTACAGGGAGTACAGTAGGGGTTGAGGACACAGCCGTGGGTGTACAGGGAGTACAGTAGGGGCTGAGGACACAGCCGTGGGTGTACAGGTAGTACAGTAGCGGGCTGAGGACACAGCCATGCGTTTACATTGCGGACAGTAGGGGGCTGAGGGACACAGCTGTGTGTGTGCAGGGAGTGCAGTAGGGGGCTGAGGACACAGCCGTTTGTGTATGCGAGTACAGTAGGGGACTGAAGACACAGCCGGTGTGTACAGGGAGTATAATAGGGGACTGAGGACACAGCCATGAGTGCACAGGGAGTAGAGTAGGGGCTCAGGACACAGCCGTGTGTGTACAGGGAGTACAGTAAGGGGCTGAGGATACAGCCGTCGGTATGCAGGGAGTACAGTAGGAGGCTGAGGGACACAGCTGTGTGTGTACAGGGAGTACAGTAGCGGACTGAGGACACAGCCGTGTGTGTACAGGGAGTAGAGTAGGGGGCTGAGGACACAGTCCTGTGAGTACAGGAAGTAGAGTAGGGGGCTGAGGGCGCAGCCATGTGTGTACAGGGAGTACAGTAGGGGGCTGAGGACGCAGCGGTGTGTGTAAGAGAGTACAGTAGCGAGCTGAGGGATACAGTCGTGTGTGTACATAGAGTACTGTCAGGGGCTGAGGACACAGCTGTCTGTGCACAAGGAGTACAGTAGAGGGCTGAGGATACAGCTGTGTGTGTACGGGGAGGACAGTAGGGGCTGAGGATACAGGCGTGTGTGTGCAGGGAATACAGTAGGGACAGAGGGATACAGCCGTGTGTGTACAGGGAGTACAGTAAGGGGCTGATGGACACAGCTGTGTGTGTATAGGGAGTACAGTCGGGGGCTGAGGACACATCCTCCAGGAGCTCCAGTGTTGAATGTTATTGTGGCGGAGGTTCAGATACCTATCTTCACTAATTGTGGTCTGTGGGTCAGAAACCGGGGAATCCAATTGCAGAGGGTGGAGCTGCGACTAAGGTAACGGAATTTTGAGAATCAGTCTGGAGGGGATAATGATGCTTAAGGCGGAGTTGGCGTCAATGAGCAGGAGTCCGGTGCAGGTGTCTTTGTTGTCCAGATGTCCTAGGGATGAGTGCAGGGCTTGGGATCTGGCTTCTGTTGTGGACCCGTTACATCAGTCGGCATATTATAGGGGACAAAGTCAGGCTGGGAGATTGGAGGTGATGTGGGCCATATCCAGCCTTTCAAATCACTCCATGTTTATTGAGGTTAGAGCCACTGGGCGGCAATCATTAAGTCATTAAAGCATGAGCTTTCTCACTTACAAGGTTGATGTTATGATTTAGAGATGCCAGTGTTGGACTGGGGTGTACAAAGTTAAAAATCACACAACACCAGGTTATAATACAACAGGTTTAATTGGAAGCACAATGATGAAGGTTGATGTTGTTCTTCTTGAAGCAGATTGGGACTTGAGCTTGTGGGAGGGAAAGGCTGAAATTGTATGTGAATTCCTCTGCCAGTTGGTCCTCACAGGATCTGAGTGCTCAGCCGGGAACACTATCAAGGCCCAACGCTTTCCTTGATTTGACCTGCAGGAAGACTGATCATGCCTGCAGCGTTGAGAGCGGGCACAGGCACATCCGAGGCTGTCGGGGCAGGTTTCAGCCCTGGCAATCGCACAGTTATTCATCATAGACATCCCCTCGTCGACTTCCCTCCATCGTCATCAATACACAGTGACATGGTTGGTGTGATTACCACTCAGTTAGTGTTGAGACGGAGTGACATCAATAGGCCGGGATTGTGCGCCATAATGAAGTAAACTCACAACAAAAGAGGGTAGGGTGCGCTTCAACTGAGAGTCAGTGGTGCAGGGAGTGAAAACTCTCCAGGTGTAATTCAAGTCAAGCTGCTGCTTCACCCTGAATGGAATCAAGCACCGAGACTGTTGCACCTTGTAGATTGTGGACAGTCCTCAGGGAAGCAGGAAATGTATTATATATGAACAAACTCAACAAAGGTCTTGAGGACAGTTTTGCTAAGTTTGCAGATGATATTGAGGAAGTGGGGAAGCTGCAGAAAGGCTTGAACAGTTCAGGACTTTGGGAAAACAAATGGCTGATGGAACACAATATGGGAACGTGTGAGAATATGCACTTTGGTAGGCGTAATAGGGGAGACACTATGTTCTAATAGGATGCATTAAATCTGAAGCCCAAACGGATTTTGAAGCACTCGTCCTCTCTTATGGTTAACGTGCATGTTCGGTTGGCAGTTAGGAAAGCAAAAGCAATGTTCGCATTCATTTCAAGAGACCAAGAATGCAAGACGAGAGGCATACTGTTGAGAATGCAATAGGCTATGGACAGACGGCATTTGGACAATTGTGAGCTGTTTTGGCACTACCTCTGGAGAAAGATCTGCTGGTGTTGGAGGTGATCCATCCTGGGGATGACGGCTTGTCATATGAGCGGCAGTGTGTGTACACGATGGAATTTAGAAGAATTGTGGGTATTGGGGGGGGGGGGGGCGGTGTCTGATTGAAATTAATGGATTACTGCAAAGATTGATACAGTCAGTATGTAGAAGATATTTCCATTTTTTATCGAGACAATGACAAAAAGGCACAGTATCAGAGTGAAGGAATGGGTTGAATGGCCTAAATCTATTGCTATATCTCATGCTGTTTAGGTCATAGGGTCTATTATTCAATATAGACTTGTAAGTCTCTGACCTCTTCTTGTAACCCTTGTATTTGTATGTTAGTTTGACTTCACGTTCTGGTCAATGGTAACCCCTGTGATATGGACGGTGGGAGGATTCAGTGTCTGCCAGTATGCCATCAATATTTTGAATATGAGCTGCTATCAGTGAGTCTCATCTGGCGGGAGTACATTCTCTCTACGATGATTGTCATTTTCTGTTTGGTAGTTTCGAAGGATTAATCCTGTTCCGCCAGAATTGTTGATTTAAACAGAACAGATGCAATTTATCACAGCATTCAGCAACAATATGTCATCGAATACTGAACACCCTTCTAATAACAGAAAAGTCTACAATGTTCAATATTAAAAAGACTGCTTTCCTGTTTGTGTTCAAATCAGATAACCTGTCCCATCGAGATGCTCAACTTGAAACTATTTTAAAAAATATATTTTTTGAATGTGGGCATCACTGGAAGTGCCCAGCATTTCTTGCCCGTCCACAGTTGCCCTTGAGAAGGTGGTGCTGAGCTGCCTTCTCGAACTGCTGCAACCTACCTGCTATGCGGTGACCCACTTGTGATTAAAGAGAGAATTCCAGGGTTTTCACGTAACAACAGTGAAGGAACGGCAATACATTTCCAAATCAGGATGTTGACTCGTTTGAAGGGGAATTTGATGGTGGTGATGTTCCCAAACGACTACTGCCCCTGTCATTCCAGATGGAGTTGCTTAATCGTCCGCCACCATTTATGATCAGATTAGCAGGACTGCAGAGCTTAATTCTGATGCATTGGAAGGAACAGTCTGAGGATCTTTGGGGAATTTCTCCATTGTCTTGTAGATAGTGCACACTGCTGCTCCTGAGTGACCATGGTGAAAGGAGTGAATGCTTGTGGATGTGGTGCAAATCGAATGGGTTGTTTTGTCCTGGATTGTGTCAAGCTTCTTGAGTGTTGTTGGGGCTGTACTCATTCAGGCAAGTGAAGATATTCCATCTCATTCCTGACTTGTGCCTTGTAGATAATGGACAGGCTATGGGTAGTCAGGAGGTGAGTTTCTCGTGCAGTTTCCTAGCCTCTGATCTGCTGTTACATTCATGTGGCGAGTCCAGTTGAGTTTCTGGTCAATGATACCCCCAGGATATTGATAGTGGGGGAGATTAGTGATGATAATGCTGCTGAATACAAAGTGGTTGCATTGTTTCTTATTTATGACAGTCATTGTCTGAATTTATGTGGCACAAATGTTACTTGCCACTTGCCAGACCAAGCCTTGATATTGCCCAGATAGTTTTGCTTTGGGCATGACCTGCTTCCGTATCTGAGCATTTGCGAATGGTGCTGAATATTGTGCAATCATCATCGAATATCCCCACTTCTGACCTTATGATGGAAGGAAGGTCATTGTTGAAGCAGCTGAAGATGTTTGGACCGAGGACATTATCCGAAGGGACTACTGCAGAGATGTTCTGGAGCTGAGATGACTGACCTCCAACAAGAATGACCATCTTCCTATCTGTCAGGTATGACTCCAATAATGCAGTGTTGGCCCGCGATATCGTTTTAGATTGGGGTCCTTGATGTCACATTTGGCAGAATGCAGCCTTGATGTCAAGGGCTGCAATTCAGTTCCTTTTTCTATGTTTGAACCAAGGCTGTGACGAGGTCAGGAGCTGAGTGATCCTGGCAAATCACAAACTGGGCGTCACTGAGCAGGTTATTTTTGAGCAGGTGCTGCTTGATAGCACTAGTGATGACACCTTCCATCATTTTACTGATGATAGAGAGTACACTGATTAGGCGGTATTTGGACGGGTCGAATTTGTTCTGCGTTTTATGTACAGAACACACTTGAGCAGTTTTTCCCCATTGTCGGTTTGTAAACATACTGGAACAGCTTGGCTAGGGGAGCGGGATGTTCTGGAGTACAAGTCTTCAGGACTATTGCCAGCATGTTATCAGGGCCCATAGCCGTTGCAATATCCAGTGCCTCCAACCGTTTCTTGATATCAGTTAATCGAATTTGCTGAAGAATGCTATCTGTAATGATGGGCACCACCGGAGGATCATCCACTCAAAACTTCTGACTGAAGATTTCTGCGACAGCTTCAGCCTTATATTTTGCACTCATGTTCTGGGCTCTTCCATCATTGAGGTTGGGGATATTTGTGGAGACTCCTACTCCGGTGGGTTGTTTAATCATCCGCCACCATTTACGATTGGATTAGCAGGACCGCAGAGCTTAATTCTGATGCATTGGTTGTGGCATCGATAAGCTCTGTCAGTCCCTTTCTGTTTATGCTATCTGGCACACAAGTATTTCTGTTTGGAAGCTTCAACAGATGAACATTTTATCTTTATATATTTCTGGTTCTGCTCCTGGCATGCTCTCCTGCATTCTCCATTGAACCAGGGTTAATCATCTCGTTCGATGGTAATGGTTGAGTGGAGGAATGCTGGGCAGTGACGTTTCAGATTGTGCTGGAATATAGTTCTGCTGCTATTGATGGTCCACAGTGTCTTGTGGACGCTCAGTCTTGAGTTGCTAGATCTGCTAAACGTCTGTGCCATTTAGCACGGTGACAGTGCCACACAACACAACAGAGCTTATGGAGACAGCAGACTTCGTCTCTACAAGGACAGTGTGGTGATCACTTTTACCGATACTGTCATGGACAGATACATCTGCAGTTGGTAGATTGGTAAGGATGAGGTCAGGTATGTTTCTTACCCTCTTGTTCATTCCCTCACCACCTTCTGCAGACCCAATTAGGTAGCTATGTCCTTAGGAGACTACCAGCATGATCAGTCGTACTGCTGCCAAAACCACTCCTGACAGTCGACTTTGAAATCCCACAGCCAGAAGACACTTTGTGCCCTTGCCACAGTCAATGCTTTCTCCAAGTGTTGTTTAACATGGAGGAGGACTGATTCAGCTGAGGAACGACGTTACGTGGTAATCAGTAAGAAACTCCTTTGCCCATGTTTAATTTCGGTTATTTCCATAAGGTATGATTCCGTGAGTATGGCTATGTCAGGCTGTTGCTTGACTAGTCTGTAAGGCAGTTGTTCCAATGTTGGCACTAGACCTCAGATGTTAGTAACGAAGACTTTGCAGGTTCTATAGTGATGTTTCTAATGTTGACTTTTCCAGTGCACATTTCGATGCCAGGTGGTCCATCCCGTTTCATTTGTTTGAAACATTGTAGCGATTGGAACAACTGAATGACTCATTAGACCATTTCAGGGGGCGATTGGGAGTCACGTCACTGACATTGCTTTAGGTCTGGAGTTTGCATGTCAGCCAGACCAGGTGAGGATGGAAGATTCCTTCATTGCAGGATATTGGTGAACCAGATAGATTTTTCTCATCAGTAGATTCTTAATTCCAGGGATTTTTTTTTACATTATTGAATTGAATTTCCACCGTTTGCAGTGGCGGGATTCAACCTGGATCCACAGATCAGGAACTGATTTATCTGGACTGATAATCTATTGGTAATACCATGAGACATACTTGGAACCACATGTTGTACCCAGCTGCCATTTCTTGTGATACACCGTTTTTCATTCATTGCTTATGTTATTCTGGCATCTCATCCTTCATTAAATCTTGATTGAAATACACAATCATAGACCATAGAACATAGAAAAATACAGCGCAGCACAGGCCCTTCGGCCCTCGATGTTGCGCCGACCGAAGACTACCTAACCTACACTAGCCCAATAACCTCCATATGCTTATCCAATGCCTGCTTAAATGACCATAAAGATGGAGAGTCCACCACTGCTACTGGCAGGGCATTCCATGAACTCACAACCCGCTGAGTAAAGAATCTACCCCTAACATCTGTCCTATACCTACAACCCCTTAATTTAAAGCTGTGTACCCTAGTAACAGCTGACTCCATTAGCGGAAAAAAGGTTCTCACTGTCAACCCTATTTAAACCCCTAATCATCTTGTACACCTCTATCAAACCTCCCCTAAACCTTCTTTTCTCCAATGAGAACAGCCCCAAGTGCCTCAGCCTTTCCTCATACGATCTTCCTACCATGCCAGGCAACATCCTGGTAAACCTCCTCTGCACTCGTTCCAATGCCTCCACATCCTTCCTATAATATGGCGACCAAAACTGCACACAATGCTCCAAAATGAGGCCGCACCAGAGTCTTATACAACTACAACATGACCTCAGGACTCCGGAACTCAATTCCTCTACCAATAAAGCCCAGTACACCATATGCCTTCTTCACAGCACTATTTAGCTGGGTGGCTACTTTCAGAGATCTGTGTACATGGACACCAAGATCCCTCTGCTCATCCACACTACCAAGTAGCCTACCATTAGCCCAGTAATCCATCTTCTTGTTACTCCTACCAAAGTGAATGACTTCACACTTAGCTACATTGAACTCCATTTGCCACCTTTCTGCACAGCTATGCAACTTATCTATATCCCGCTGTAACCTGCCACATCCTTTTTCGCTGTCAACAACTCCACCGACTTTCGTGTCATCCGCAAACTTTCTCACCCAGCTTTCAAGCCCCCTCCTCTAGGTCATTTCTAAAAATTACAAACAGCAATGGTCCCAAAACAGATCCTTGTGGAACACCGCTAGTAACTGCACTCTAAGATGAACCTATACCATCAACTACTACCCTCTGTCTCCTTCCAGCCAGCCAATTCCTAATCCAAACCTCTAATGCATCCTCAATGCCATACCTCCGTAGTTTTTTGCAGTAGCCTACCATGGGGTACCTTATCGAACGCCTTGCTAAAATCCATATACACCACATCTACTGCTTTACCCTCGTCCACTTCCTTGGTCACCTTCTCAAAGAACTCAATAAGGTTTGTGAGGCACGACCTGCCCTTCACAAAGCCATGCTGACTATCCTTGATCACATTATTCCTATCCAGATGTTCATAAATCCTATCCCTTACAATTCTCTCTAAGACTGTGCCCACAACAGAAGTGAGACTCACTGGCCTATAGTTACTAGGGCTATCCCTACTCCCCTTCTTGAACAAGGGGACCACATTTGCTATCCTCCAGTCTTCTGGCACTATTCCCGTAGACAACGACGGCATAAAAATCAAGGCCAATGGTTCCGCTATCTCCGCCCTAGCTTCCCAGAGGATCCTAGGATAAATGCCATCAGGCCCAGGGGACTTATCTATTTTCATCCTTTCCAGCATTCCCCAGACCTCTTCCCTACATACCTCAAGGCCATCCATTCTAATCACTTGTGACTCAATATTTACATCAACAACAGTGTCCTGTTCCTGAGTGAATACTGATGAAAAGTATTGATTTAGTGTTTCTCCAATCTCCTCCGCCTCCACGCACAACTTCCCACTACTATCCTTGACTGGACCGATACCTACCTTAGTCATCCTTTTATTCCTGACATACCTATAGAAAGCCTTTGGGTTTTCCCTAATCGTACCAACTAAGGACTTTTCATGTTCCCTTCACGCTGCTCTTAGCTCTCTCTTTAGATCCTTCCTGGCTACCTTATAACTCTCAATCGCCCCAACTAAACCTTCACGCCTCATCTTTACATAGGCCGCCCTCATCCCTTTCACAAGGGATTCCAATTCCTTATTAACCTGCGGCTCCCTCACAAGACCCTTTCCGCCCTGCGTGACTGGTACATACTTATCAAGGACACCCATTAGCTGTTCCTTGAACAATCTCTACATATCATTTGTGTTCTTCCCTTGAAGCCTATTTTTCCAATCCACGCATCCGAAGTCATGCCTCACTGCATCATAATTTTCCTGCCCCCAACTATAACTCTTGCCCTGCAGTGCACACTTATCCCTCTCCATCACTCGAGTAAAAAACTCATGAACGTCTTCTCGACTGCTCGAATTTCACTCAGTCTGTTTTGTTTCAACAGACATTTCAAGGCTGTTGTACCCCAGAGACGAGCAGAAAAAGATAATGTGTGATTGTACACTGTACCTGTCACCGGACCAGCATGTCAGTATAGAAAATATTCATTGTGGATCAGAGAACCTCAATTATTATGGCATGGATGGAGGCTAATAAGCCCATCGTGGAGTCACAAGCTTTCCGACTGCACAATTGGAGATAGAGAGAGTGTGTGAAGAGAGCTTGTGTGTGAGAGAAAAATAAACAGTGAGAAAGCAAGTGAAGGGAGATAAAGTGAGAGAGGATTGAAAGGGGAGTGACTTACTGAGTGCGAGAGGAAGAGGTGTTAGATAAGGGTGAAGTCAGATAGATCGGAAGACTGCATTACGATAGATAAATATGGACAGACAGAAGTTAGAAGCTTTATTTAGAAATTCCTCTGGACGGAAAGCCCTTTGTCTGGGCTCTATACACTGTGAGCACTATTCTGATACTGCCTGTCATCCCAAATTATTTATTTCCAACAACATCACAGAGCTGGGTTAGATTAGATTAGATTACTTACAGTATGGAAACAGGCCCTTCGGCCCAACAAGTCCACACCGACCCGCCGAAGCGCAACCCACCCACACCCCTACCCCTACATTTACCCCTTACCTAACACTATGGGCAATTTAGCATGGCCAATTCACCTGACCCGCACATCTTTGGACTGTGGGAGGAAACCGGAGCACCCGGAGGAAACCCACGCAGACACGGGAAGAACGTGCAAACTCCACACAGTCAGTCGCCTGAGTCGAGATTTGAACCCGGGTCTCAGGCGCTGTGAGGCAGCAGTGCTAACCACTGTGCCACCATGTTACTGACAGTGAAACAGAACCCATTAGGCCAATAGATTGGTTCCATGGAGAAAGCATAGTTTTTAAATAGTCTATGCCAAAAGCAGCAGGAAATGATAACCACCACCCGCCTCCATGACCCCACTCCTGCCCACACCGATACTGTATGAGAGAGTAGGCCAGAGAATCTCAGTGAGGGGACTCACTGACAGAGGTGAAATCACGATCTTCGCTGTGGGTCAAATAATGATTGATAAAGTTTGAATACCACTTTCTTAGTTATGCAATTCACATTTCAATTTATATAGTTCAATATCAGGAGTATATTTTAACAAACTTATCTCTTTGTACTTTGCATATATTAGTGTGTGCAGAAAATCATTTTGTTCCTGTATTTTATATTGCATAAACACATTTCATTAATATTGTCTCTGCTAATTCCTCATTGTCGATGTATGCTTGAATCTGTTCTTCATATGAGTTATAAAGAGTAACATTCCAATTCTGGTAAATGGGGAACATCACTGTCCCTCCACCCAGTCTAATCAGCCATGTCCCCCAGCCCTCTCCGTCTTCTGTCTTTTCCCCAATATCATAATCACAATGTAATCGAAGTCCATTAAATGACACTTCTTGACAGTTCCTTAACATCGATAACATCAACAGCATGACCAACACCTGCCCTCCTTGATCCTGGAATAACAATCTGAACTGTGTTTGTCATGTGCAATTCTCTGTTAACTTATCCGTGCGTTTGTTTTTTGTAACCCACTTTTTGTTTGGCAGATTTTGCTATCACATCATGGATGATAGTTGTTTTCTCAATATTTTACAGATACTGCAATGACTGATCAGTAGTTACGGGATTCATTTCTGTACTTATAAACAGAGAAGCATGTCTATGTTCCGTTAAACATCTGGCATTACTTCCATATCCAAGGCTGACTGAATGATTACACACAATCAATCTGCCATCATCAACATTACTTCCTTCAGTCACACTCGCATATCACACCCAGAATGCACAAATGTTCAACGTTATTTTGAATTTTAATAAAGTAGCATTGAATTCAAAGGGGTTAACTGGAGCTATTTGTTCAGCGATTGTAATTATGTCAGTCTCCATGGATCGTATACGTCCCTAGAGAGTTTCTCTCTTCTACCAATAAGGGAAGGCTTTCAGCGTTTTATCCCATAGTGTGAGCGGGAGCATGTCCAACAGCAATAAGAGGGATTGGCAGTTTCAGAGAGAAGGGTAGGGGAGATGGAAGTCTGGGAACATTAGACTGGAATGTTCCAACAATGGATGAAAATCTGGGAACATTAGGCTGGAATGATCCAACAATGGATAGGAGTTTATCCGATGGTCTTTACTGGCTTTCCCGGCCTTGGATATCATTAGCATAGCGGATTGAAGATGTACTGATGGTTACTCAAGCTGGTTACTATCCTATCCTTGCTACAGTTGGTGTTCCTGGTAAGTCACTCTGTCTGTTTAGTGAAACGGCCTGAACGGATTCGATGCTCATGACATGCAGGTTTTGAAAAGGTGCAAGCGAACGTTTTCAGCTCCAATCAAAGATTCCAATCCTTAAGAATTATAACTAGCAAATTATTATTTAAAAATTACTCACCAATACGCGAGGGTAAAACACACTGTTCTCAACTTCTTTGATTCGTTTTCTCTTGCAAAGTGTACATCTTCATATCTTCCCCACAAACCAATCCTGTCCAGTTACCACCATTAAGACGCCCCAGTCTCCTCCTCAGCCTCAGTTCAATTCCTGAATTAAACACCGTTTGTTCCTTTGTTAATTACAGATACATCTGCTTCAATTCCGTTCTTACCACATATCCATTGCAAAATAATTGCACTTGAGATGTTTAATTTGTTCTCTGCACAAAATCTGAAAGATGGGCAGACAGTGAACGGTGGGTCAGGTCATTGGCTATTATTCCAGATACACAGAATGATAATCTGTTGATATCGACTTGCCTTATGCCCATTAGAGAAGGCAGTGAGTCATCCTTCTCTGGTCAAGTCTCTGTTTAACTGCAAACCCACGGAAATTTGTTTTACTATTTATTGTCCTGTGGAACAGCTGACACAGCCACTCAGTTCAAGATCGGCATAACCTGCTGGCCTGACCATGGCTGCACACATCCCGTGAGGGCAGAACAAAAGGAAAGGTAGCTCCCTTCCTCTGCCTGCATCCCATATTCCAACGGCTCATTTCCATTCAGGTAGGTAGCAATTCACTGTTTTAGATGTATTCTTTGTGATTGAGTCTCTCCCAAGAGTGATGTCCATCTCCATGGGCACCTCTGGTGCTGGCTTTCTTGATGCTGACCTACAGATGTGAGGATGTTTTAAAATTCTACATCAGTGGCAGTGCATTGTAAATGAATGGTTTCCTGTGTCACACGAAAGAAATGGAGCCAGCTAAGTGAGAGAAATGAATTATTGTGATCAAACCCTCAAAAATGATCACAATCCTCCAAATGTGGTCTGACCAGAGCCGTATACAGTCAGTTCTTATATTCAATTCTTCTCGTAGTAAATGTTCCCAATCATAATAGCAACTGCCCTCCTAACTACTGCCTCAACCTGCAAGCTGACCTTGAGAGAACCCTGCACTAGAACTCCCAAGTCTCTTTGCACTTCAGATTTCTGAATTTTCTCGCCATTTGGAATATAGACCATGCCTCTATTCTTCACGCCAAACTGCATGACCTCACACTTTCCAAATTTGGAGTGCATCTGACTATCTCTTTACCTGTCCAACTCCTCCTTCAGCCTCTCCGCTTCCTCAATACGACCTGTCCATCAGCCTATCTTTGTATCGTCTGCAAACCTAACCCGAGTGCCCTGAATTCCCTCATCTAGATTGTTAATGTAACAAGTAAAAAGTTCTGATTCCAACACTGAGCATTCTGGATCACCACTTGTCCCTGGCTGCCATCCTGAGAGTACTATTTTATCCCCACTCTCTGCTTTCTGCTCGACAGACAAGCTTCTATCCATGCCACTACCTTGTCTCTAACACCAGTAATCTCCTGTGTGACACCTTGTCAAAGGTCTTCTTGAATTCCAGATAGATTACATCCATTGGCTGTGCTTGATCGAGCTGCTCATTTCCTCTTCAAAGATTTCCAATGGATTTGTCAGGCATTAACTTGCCTTGGTGAAATCATGCCGACTCTGCCCTATTTTACCAAACACTTTCAACTATTCAGAAATCTCATCCTACGCAATGGATTCCAGGATCTTACCCATTACAAAGGATAAACTATTCATGGTGGGTTTTTTTTTGTCTTTCTCCTTACTCCCTTGTTAAAAAGGGTGAGAAGGTTTCCAGTGCTCTGGGATCGTTCCTTACTCTAGTGATTGCTGAAAGATCACCACGATTGCCTCCACTCCCTCTTCAGCTATCTCCCTTATAATAGTGGGATGTAGTCCATCTGGTCACGTTTATTTAAGCACCTTCGGACCATTACATTTTTTTTCTAGCATGTTCTCCATGGTGGGAGGCTCATACTCAGCTCTGGCCCCTCAATCTCTTGAATGTTTAAGGTATTATTCGTGCCTTCCACCACGAAAGCTGATGCAAAGTAATTATTCAGTTCCTTGACCATTTTCTCGTTCCCCACTACCATCTCTCCAGTCTCATTTTCCAGCAATCCAATGTTCACTTTTGCCGCTGTGTTATACTTTATATATCGAAAGAAACTTTTACAGTCTTCCTTTATCTTACTGGCTAGCTTACCCCAATATTTAATAATCTCCCTCCTTATTTTATTTTGTTTGCCCTCTGTTTTGTCTTTGTAAGCTTTCCAATCCTCAGGTTTCCCACTGCACTTTGCCACATTATATCATTTCTCTTTTACTTTTGTGCTATGCCTGACTTCCCTAGTCAGCTATGGTTGTCCCATCCTCCCTATACAAGCCTCTTTTTCCTCAGGATAAATCTCTGCCGTATCCTGAATTACTCCAAAAATCTCCTGTCATTGCTGTTCCACTGTCTTTCCTGCTGGACCCATCTCCCAGTCAATTCTACCCAGCTCCTCACTCATATCTGTGCAATGGCCTTTATTCAGCTGTAATACCGTTACTTCTGATTCTAACTTCTCTGTCTGAAACTGCAGAGTAAATTCAAACATATTATGATCACTGTCACCTTAAACTGTCCTAATCTAGTCTGCCTGTACAAACTGCTCCAAAAAGCCATCTCGTAGACATTCCACAAATTCCTTTTCCTGCCAACCACTATCAATCTGAATTCCCAGTCCATCTGTATAATAAGATTCCACATGATCACTGTAACTTTGCTTTTCCTGCAGTTCTTTCTACCTCCTAGTGTATCTTACACCCCAGCTCCCAGTATACAACTCCAATTGCATTTTTTCACCTTTTTGATTCCTCAATTCTACCGACACAGATTCTACACAATCTGACCTTATTAAATTTCTTATTATTGATTATTGATTCAATTCCATTCTTAATACTGAGACAACTCTATGTCTCTGCCCACCTGCCAATCTTTTCTACAGGTTGAATATCCTTGAATATTCAGCTCCCAATCCTGATCCTCTTGCAGCGATATCACTGTAATGCCCACTATGTCGTACCTGCCAATTTATGGATGAGTCACAAGCTCATTTACCTTATTCCTTATACTACATGTATTCCGATATAATAGTTCAGTCCTGTCTTACCCGTCGCTCTTCTCATTGTCATTTGTTTGTCCAGCTGTTGTTACCTACACGGACCCTGAACACTGGATCATTCCCCTCCTGCTCCAAGTTCTGCAACAGAGATGATATATCCCAAACCCGAGCACCATGTAGGCAACACAACCTTCAGACCTCTTAATCCCGATCACGGAGAACAGTATCTATGCTTTTAACTATACTATCCCCAATTATCCATCTTTGGGCAGCCTGGTGACACAGTAATGCTGCCTCACAGTGCTCGGGACTTGGGTTCATTTCCAATCTCTGGACCCTCTCTGTATGGACTTTGTACATTCTTCCCGTGTCTGAATTGGGAGCATTAAGTCTTTTCTGTCTCCACAATACGTCTCTGTGTTTGCTTCAGATTTCTACCATCTACAGTATTTTTGCTTTTGTTCGATGGAGAAATGCAGCAAATGTGACAGGTTTTTGTAAAAGCAGCCGTGGTTCGCGGTTTTCTCTGGGTCTTTAGGAATCTTGCCCGGCCACTGGTCTGAGTGAAGTGTCCCTGGATGCCCATTCCATCTGTCTCAGTTCCCGCAATCCATCGTCACTACATGCAGCCTTTCCCTGTGCCACCCCTGGGACTCCCCACACCCCATTGCCTGGCACTGTAAAGTCCCTTCGCAGGACTGTGCACACAACGACACTGGGAACTTTCTGACCCGCTGGGGATGCTGGGTAAAGACCCTGCCATTGAAAGGAACAGAATAACTAGAATCTAATTGAATAGCAAAGCTGAGTAAACAGGCTGAATTGCATCCATCTGCTCTGACATTTTCTAATCTTCTGTTTATCCTCGTCCATCTGCAAATAGATGGTCCATATGTATGCCTTGTCAAACAGGTTTGGTGGCGGGGATAGATATCAGATCCAGTAGTCTCACTTTCCTGACGTCACACTTAAGTTTTTATGATCAAGTCTATCCAGTTTAAAGAAAAGGCCTTGCTGGAGTTGTGCTGAGAGGATATTTGAATTTTGGAGACATTAGAATATGTCACGTGCTAGTGAGGTTAGGAAAGGTAAGGTAGCACAGTTAAATACACGATCAAAGTGCTGATCGGGGAGGCAGCGCTTCCAAAATGTGGATCATTGGGATTCCCGAGTCGGGAGGATATACACAAAAAGGACGGTATGATTCTGAACTGGCAGCAATTTACGATGTGTGGATTATTGGGATTCACGGGTCAGGAGGATACACACAAGAAGGACGGGATACACATGAACTGATAACTATCTCCGATAAGTGGATCTTTGAGATTCCCGGGCTGGTAGGATATAAACAAGATGGACGGGATGGCTTTGAACTGGCAGCAACCTCCTGGCAGGCAGGTTTGCTATTGTCCTTTACGAGGGTTTAAACTAGTGTGTGGTCCCAGTGGGGGAGGGGAGTGTGGAACCACAGCAGTAGGTTCACAGGTACAGTGACTGAGGAGAAGTTGGAGTCTAATCACAGTACAACGAAGACCAACAAAAAAAAAGAGGGTACTGAACACAGTGGCCTGGCAGTGTGAAGTGTGCTGATTTTAATTAGAGGAATTTGTTTGTTGAACAAATCTTTCGATGTTGCTGCATGTCAGAAAATAGGAAGAGATGATGGTTAATTGTCCACTGTGTCATTCATTGGACCAGCTTGTCTCTCCAGGCACCAAAATTTGTTACTGTGGGTCAGAGAACTTCAGAATTAATACAACATAGAAGGAGGACATAAAGCCCAATATGCGTCCGTGAGCGCTCCAACTTGACAACTTGAAAATAGAGTGAATGATCGGAGCGAGACTGAGAGGGAGAGAAATACACAGAAAGAAAAACCGTGAAGTGAGATAAACAGAGTGAATAAAAGAGCGACGGAGTGAATGAGAGCAATGTGTGTCAGACGAATGTTATGTTAGATCAGGAGATAGCATGAGGAGAAATACACAGAAACGTTTCTTAGAAACTCTCAAAGACTGTAAGCCCTTTGTCTGGTGCCATACCCTGTGAGCACCATGCTGAATACTGGCTGTCATCCCAGATCATTTTTCGCCAATAACATCTCAGAGCTGAGTTGCTGACAGCTAAACACAATCCAATAGATCAAAAGATTGGTTCCAGGGAGAAGGTGGATTTACTTAAATAGTCTGGGCCAACAGGAACTTGTAGCCCCGCTAGACACTGCGTGAGAGGTAGAGTGGAATCTCAGTGAAGGGAATTACTGGCAGAGGGGAAATCAGGATCTCAGCTGTGGGTCAAATAATGATTGATAATGTTTGCACACCACTTCCATCGTTTTGTAATTCACATTACAATTTATATGAAGTAAGTGTATTTTAACAATATTGCCTTTTTGTAGCTTTCATATTTTGGTATGCAAAGAAAAGCTTTTTTATCCTTGTATTTTGTGTTGAATAAATACATTTTATTACTGAGGAAGAAAGGACCTGCTCCGAGGGGACAGTCGTCATCTGAACCTTGCTGGGACCAGAATCCGAGTGAATCCTAACCAGGGCTGTAGACAGAGCTTTAAACTGATTAGGAGTGTGTGTGTGTGTGTGTATGTAGTTATAGGGTTTAATTAGGAAAGTTAAATTAAAAGAGGAGGTAAGAGTACAGAACTCAGGAGAAGTTATTAAAACCTCCAGCACAGACACAAATAGGATAGGGCATTTGGAAATATTTAATATATCAAACTTCAAGCGCACTACACAAATGAACGACAATGAGAAGAGGGACGGTTAATGCAGGACTGAAGGGGTTACAACTGAATGCATGCTGTATAAGGAATATGGTAAATGAGCTTGTAGCATGAATTAAATCGGCAAGTATGAAGCGATGGGCATCACGAAGATGTGGCTTCAAGGGGATCTGAATATGAAAGGATATTTATCCTATCGAAAAAATAGGCAGGTGGGCAGAGGGATTGAATTTACATATTAGTAAGAAATGAGATTAAATCAATAATAAGAAAGGAAGGAAGGTCAGATGGTGTAGAATCTGCGTGGGTAGAATTGAGGAACCACAAATGTAAGGCAATCACACCTGAAGTCTTGTACAGGGCTCCAATGAGTAGTTAGGAGCTGGTGCACAAGATACACCAGGAGATAGAAAAGATGTGTAGGAATGGCAAAGTACAGTAATCATGGGTGATTTCAGTATGCAGGTGCACTGGTAATATCAGGTTGGTAGTGGTTCGCAAGTAAAGGAATTTTAGGAATGTTTATGAGATGGTTTTTTGGAGCAACTTCTGGTGGATCCCACTCAGGAACAGATGATACTGGATTTAATGACGCAGGATTCATAAGGGAGATTAGGGTGAAGGTAAACTTCAGAAGCAATGATCAGAACGTGGTTGAATTTCTTCTGCAATTTGAGAGAGAGAAGATAGAATCAGAGGTAACAGTATTTCAGCTGAATTAAGGCAACTACAGAGACATAAGGGAGAAGCTGGGTAGGATTGACTGGAAGAGTGGTCAAGCATGAAAGACAGAGGAACAGCAATAGCAGCAGATTCCAAGATTAATTTAGGAGTCACAGCAGGGATTCTTGCCGAGGAATAGAGGCATGGTACAGGGAGGATGAGACAGCCAGGGCTGACGGCGGAAGTCAGGAATTGCATACAAGCAAAAGTGCAAGCGTATAATGTGGTGAGGGGCAGTGGGAAACTAGAGAATTGGGAAACTTACAAAGACTAACAGAGGGCAAAAAAAGGACAGAGAAGATTAGATATGGAGGTAAGCTAACCAGTAATACAAAGGAGACTGGAAGAGGATCTTTAGATATATAAAGTGAAAAAGTGAGGCAAACGTGAATATGAACCACTGGAAAATGATGCTGGAGAGACTGTAGTGGAAAACAAAGCAATGAATGAGGAACTTTCCATCAATGTTCATGATGGAAGACACGAGTAATTTCCCCAAAATTGTAGAAAGTGAAAGGGCAGAGCTGAGTAAGGTGGTCATCACCAAGGAGAACATGCTAGAAAACTGAATGGCCTGAATTTGGATAAATCACCTGAACCATATGGACTACACACCAGCATTGTAAGGGAGATAGCTGAAGAGGTAGTGAAAGTGAAAGTGGTAATCTTTCAGGAATGACTAAAATCAGGAATGGCTGGAAAATTGCGAACATGACACTCCATTTAATAACGGAGTTAGGCAAGAGATAGAAAATTACAGACTGATTAGCCTAACTTTGCTTGTGGGTAACATACTGGAATACATCGTGATGGATGGGATTTCTGAATATTTGGATGTATTTAGCAAAATAGTACAAAGTCAGCATTGTTTCATCAATGGGAGGTCATGCCTGACAAACCTGCTGGAATACTTTGAGGGAGAAAAAGAGCAGAGTGGATGTTGTCAACCAGCTTCTCTAAATTCCTTTGAGAAGGTGCCACGCAGGAGGCTATTGAGAAAGATTAGGACCCCTGGTGTTACAGGCAAGGTGTTAGCTTGGATAGATGCATGGCTGTCTGACAGAAAGCAGAGAGTGGGGATTAAAAGTGTCCTTCTCAGGATGGCATCCAATGACAATTGATATTCCTCAAGACTCAGTGTAGGGTCTACAAAATTCGCTTTGTGCATTTAAGGTCGACATGAAGGAACTGAGTGCATTCTGACTAAGTTTTCAAACAGTGCAAAGATGGAATAGAGGGATAGGTAGCATTGAAGAGGTGGTTCGGCTACAGGAGGGTGCAGTAGCACCCTCTAGCAACACTTCTGATGCTCGCTTTCCAGACCACCAACCTCAGGATACAATGCATCATCCTCCGCATTTCTTCCACCGACAGTCAGACCACACCACCAGAGATATACTTCCCTCCCCACCCCTATCAGCATTCTCCGGAGACCTTTCCCTTCACAACTCCCTTGTTAGGTTCACGCTTCCTCCCTCCCACACCCCAACAAGCCACCTTCCACTCCCGGCACCTTCCCTTGCCATTGCAAGAGGTATGAAACCTGTGCCAACAACCTCCTCCTCACCTCAATCCAAGGACCAAAAGGATCTTTCCACATCAGGCAGATGCATCCACACAACTCATCTACTCTGTCCATTGCTCCTGGTCTACTCTACACCTGGGGAGACAGGATGTCAACTTGCAGAACGGTTCAGGGAACACTCTCTGTCACTCACGCAACAAGCCCACTTATCTGTGGCTGAATACTTCGCCTCCCCCTACCACTCTTGAAAGGATATGCAAGTTCTTGGTTTCCTCCACTGCTACAATCTAGACACCAGACGTCTTCCACCATGGAAACCTTCAACCACACGGTATCCAGCGCAATGTCACCAGTTTCCTCATCTTCTCTCCCTCCACCTTATCCCAGATCTAACCCTCCAACTGAATACCGCCTGTTGAACTGTCCTACCTGTCTATCTTCCTTCCCATCTATCCACTCCACCTTCCACTCTCACCACTCATCTCCATTTAGCCATCGTATTCCAAGCTACCTTCCTCCCAGCCCCTCCCATTCATCTGTCAACCCGCTTCCGCCCACCCACTTCATTCCTGATGCAGGCTTTATGACTGAAACGTATAATATCCTGCTCCTCAGAGTCCGCCTGACCGGCTGGTGCTTTTCTAGCACAATACGTTTTGACTCTGATCTCCAGAATCTGCGGTCCTCACTTTCTCCTGCTGAAGGAATTACATAGGTTAGGGGAGTGAGCAAAGAATTGGCAGGTGGAGTATAATGTGGGCAAGTGTGAGGTCATGCAGTTTGCCAGGAAAAATAATGGCATGGACTATTTTCTAAATAACGAGCAAGCTCAGAAGACTCGGGGTGGGGGAGGCGTTGCCAGTCCAAGGATCTTGAAAAGTAAACCTACAGGTTGTCAGCAGATGGGAAGGCAAATAAAATTATTCCATTTATTTCAAGAAGGCTTGAATATAAATGCAGGAATGTACTTCTGAGGCTCTATAAGATTTTGGTCAGGCTACAGTTGGATTGTTGTGCACAGTTTTGGGTCCCATATCTCAGGAAGGATGTACTGGCCCTGGAGCATTTTCCGATAAAATTCACGAAAGTGATCCCAGGAATGAAAAGCTTAACATATGAAGAATATCTGAGGGCTTTGAGTCTATATTTGATAGAGTTCAGAAGGATGTTAGGAGGTCTAATTGAAGCTTACAAAAGATTGAATGATTTGAACAGGGTAGATTTGGGGAAGATATTTCCAATGGAGGGGAGACTAGATAAAGATGAACCTCTTCAGCCAGAGAGTGGTGACTCTAGGCAATTCACTCTTACAGAAGGTTGCCGAGGCCAGGTAATTGAGTATAATTGAGAGTAAGACAGATATGTTCTTGATTGTAAAGGGGATGAAGGGTTACACATAGAAAGCGGAATGGTGTTGTGAAACTTAACAGCCATCATTGAATAGAGGAGCAATGGGTTAAATGGCCAAATTTCTACTCCAATGTATTCTGCTCCAATGTATTGGCTCTCCTCACTCCTCATTGGAGATGTATCCTGGAATTTGATTTTCTTATGATTTATAAAGAGTAACATCCCAATACTGATGACTGGGAAATATCATGTTCCCTCCCTCCAGTCTCTGCAGCCATGTCCCCAATAACATAATCACACTGAAATTGAAAACCAATGCATGGTACTTAATCACAGTTGATTGACATCGACAACATTAACAGCATGACCCTCACATGCCCTCTCTGATCCTCGACGAGCCATCTGAATTGCGTGTCACATCATATTCTTTGTTAACATATCCATGCCACATGTCTGTTATCATTCATGTTGTCGACGTTACATTTGCCTCTCAGGTTATGGACTAGAAAAATTCTCTCCATATTTTATTGACATCATAATCACTGATGAGTAGCTACAGACTATATGTTTCCATTTCTAAACGGAAAAAGGTCTTTATGTTCTGACAATTCTTTGACATTACTCCCATATCCAAGGCAGATTGAATGATTACACGCAAGCAATCTACCATCTCCAATATTCCTTCCCTCCGCCACCCCCACATATCCAAAGCTAAATGAATAAATTTTAAACGTTCTTTTAAATTTTAATAAAATCAATATTGAAATCAAAGAGGTTAAATTGAGCTATTCGTTCAGTGACTGTGATTAATGTAAATTTCCGTGGATCGTAATTATCCCAGTGGAGAGTTTCCATCGTTGAAAGATAAATGGGCTGTGTTCAATGTGCTATCCCATAGTGTGAGTAGGACCACCACTTACAGCACTAACAGGGATCAGCAGCTTGATGGGGTGGGGGGGGGGGGTGGAGGAAAGATCAGAATATGAGAACGTTAGACAGGAACTTTACAATAATGATTCATAATCTGAGGACCATGGATTGGAATGTTCCAACAATGGATCAGAATCTGAGAACATTCGACTGGAATGTTCCAACAATGGACAGGAGTTTATCCTTGGGTCTTTACTGGCTTTCTCAGCCTTGGATATCATTAGCATATCAGATCCAGGATATCCTTTGGATTATTCAAGGTGATTACTATCCCATCCTGACGATAGTTGGTGTTCCTGGTAAGTCATTATATTTGTCTACTCAACAGGGTTGAACTGAATTTCCGCTTATGATGTGTACATTTTGGAAAGGGCAGTCAATATTTTCAGTTCCAAACAAAAATGTATTTCCTTATATATTATAACTATTAAACTACGATTTATACATTATTCACTGATATGCGAGAAGGAACCAAACTCTTCTCAAACTCCATAATTCATTTTGTCCTTCACAGGTTTACATCTCCGTGTCCTCCCCACTCACCAATCCTGTCCAATACCACCATCATAATATCCCAGTATCGTCCTCAGTCTCTGTGCAATATCTGAATAAACCATTTATGCCTTTGTTCAATCCGGATGCAACAGTTTCACGTTTCTTGCAATCACATGTCCGTCACTAAATAATTTCTATTGAGAATGTTTAACTTGTTCTCTGCACATAAGGGAAGACAGTTTATGGTGGTCAAGTCATTGACTCATAATCTAGAGCCACAGAATAATAGTCTATTGATATCTCATGAAGGAAATTGGGGAGTTTAAAAGCAACCATTATCATTTGTTATAAAAAAAACAATCTGCTTGCCTCAAGACCTTTAGGGAAGTCAATGTGTCATGATTCCCTCCTCAGGTTTCCGTGTGACTTCTATGATGAACACGTGGGTGTACTGTACCTTTGAGAGAATTAAAAACGAACAATAACTACCTGACAGCACCAAGAGCTCTGAAAAATAGATATAATGTAACATTTTGTCGAACTTCCGATTAGCTCATTGTCTAGAAACAAATTCAGCAACACATTTTAAATTATATCCCAAAATACCCACCTCCAATCAAGTTTCAATTTATTATATTGACAATCTTAACTGCCAATGATACAATCCAATAGTTTGGCGGTACAAGGCCATGGAAAATTGAACGATTGAGAGGAGAATTGCCAAGCTACCAGCATCTAAAGACTGCCTGAAAAGTAGCTCTCCTATAGGTACCTTTATTGATTAGTAACTGGTGAAGCAGAGTCCCCAAGAAGAAAAGAAGACAGGAATATGGAGAAGAACCGAAAGCTTCCTGGTTTTGAGATATGAAGTTTTCTTTTGTAAATCTTAATTAGGAATCTTATCGGGGTTGTACTGTGGAGGGAAAGGTCAAAGATAGGTTAGAGGAAGAAGTTGTAAGTAGTCGTTCGTTTATTATTCTCTGTTGTACTTTAAGAAATAAAGTTTTTAATTTTTACTTTAAATAGATTTGGACTCTAGAATTATCAGATTAATGCATGGGATAAATCTTTTCTCTGTTGCTGGTTTTAATTAAGCAGGAAGATTTATCCTGTGTTATGACACTAAAAATCCATAGCTATGCGTGTTACACTTTAAGGTACAGTGGAACAGCCACTCAGTTCAAGATCTGAATAACATGCTGCCCTGACCAGGGCTTCATACATCCCGTGAGAGAAGAATAAAGGTAAAGATAGCTCCCGTTCTCTGCCTGTTTTACGTATGGCTACATCTCATTTCCATTCAGGTACGTGATCATCCCCTATTTTAGGTGTATACAATGTCATTGAAATTGTCTCCGAGAGTGATGCACATCTCCATAGGTATCTCTGGTGCTGGCTTTATTGACGCTGACGTACAGATGTAAGGAACTTATAAATTCCATGTCAGTCGTAGTGCATAGAGAAGGGATGGCATTTTGTGGCACATGAAATAAATGGTGATGTCTAAATGAGAGAAAATATGTTTTTTACAATCCCTGAGAGTGTTGTTGAGGCAGTATTTGGGGTGCTGTGGATAGACCTTCTCTCAAGTTTCACCAGACTAATCCCTGGGATGATGGCACCATGAGCAGTGAGCGAAGCTCAGTGAGAGAATAAGAGGTGATTGCATTGAACTTAGGGGGGATGGACAGTGACTCATGATGTTCTAAAAGGTAATGATATGCTAATCAGTTCAATGGCTTTTTTTCCACTCAGATTACATGATTCTCGATAGTTTAAGATGCTCTGAGAACGTTCCACTCAACCACCCCCACTCCTTATTTCAACTGAGACAGAGAGAGAGAGAGAGAGAGAGAGAGAGAGAGAGAGAAAGAGAAGAGGGAGAGAGAGAGAGAGGGAGGGGAGAGAGAGAGAGAGAGAGAGAGAGAGATAGAGAGAGAGAGAGACAGAGGTTTAGGTTTTTGAATAAACTCTCCCAACATTAATACAGTTCAATTGGTGCATGATCCTGCAATGAACGTCATGTTATCCATAATCCCGACAGCATCAACTATACCTTCATTATAAAAGTATTAACTCTTCCAGCATGATAGTGAGAATGAAAGTCTTTTTACGCCACAGGAAATAAACGGAGATGTCTAAGAGGAAAAAAGAGTTTTTATGATCATCGCTGAGAGTGTTGTTGAGGCAGTATTTGGGACAATGTGGACAGACTTTCTCTCCTTTATAAGGAATGATCGCCTTGCCACAGAGAGTGTGCAATGGAGTTTCACCAGACTAATCCCTGGGATTATGGTAGCATGAGGAGACAGTGAAGATTAATCTCTGGCGATGTGAGAGAGTGAGAGGCGATTGCATTGAAACTTGAGGGGGAGGGACAGTCACTCACGATGTTCTAAATAGACACTGATACGGTGAAAAATTCCGTGGCTTCTTTTTAACTCGGGTTGCATGATTGTCGTTAGTTTAAGAGCCTTTGAGAATATTCCCCTCACTCCACACCCATTTCCCATGTCGCATGTGAGAGACAGAGGGCCAGTGTTTGAATAATCTCTCCCCACATTAATACAGTGCATTTGGTGTATGGCCTTACACTGAAAGTCCCGTTATCCGCAATCCCTACAGCAGCCACAATACCTTCATGCGAAAACAGTTAACTATTCCCACCAGATTCTGACCTCCATGGAGACGATGGGTGTGTCTTCTCGGGATTGGAAAATGCCTTCTTGAGACTTGGCACAAATCAATTGACTTCCATCCTCTCTGCCAGCAAACTATGTTAAAGCAGCACACGTTCTACAGACAATGGAACCATGATTAACATCATGGAGTCCTCTATCAGTGCAGTCTCGGTTTCATGTTAGTCTTGGTTTGTCATGTTAGAATATCAGTGACCCCCTCTTGTTCCTGCATAACTGACTCATGGGGATGAATAGCCTCCTCCTGGTCTCATGGAACAGGTTTAAGGGTCTGATTGGGCTCTGCCGGTTCCTGTTTAACAGCTCGATGTACTGACCAGACAACTCTTCTTCCTGTGTAACAGGTAGGAGTATTGAATGTGCTGTCACTCTTCCTGTTCCTGAATGCTAGCACATACCCGTGTGCAACCAGCTTGAGATGCTGAGTGAGCTCCTCTTTTAACTGTGGAAATGTGCAGTGTCTGGCCGTGCTGTTACATAAATGTTACCGACACTTTAACAGCACAAACAGGAATGCTGTCCGGGTCTTGCTGCAGATGGACACAGAATGGTTCAGGAGCTGATGGGGGACAAAATGTTCTGAACATTCTGTGATCTTCAGTCATCATACCTACTTCAGATCTTATGATGGGAAAATACATTGATGTAGCAGCTGGAGATGTTTGTGCTGAGGGGGCTAACCTGGGGATCTCCTGCAGAGATGTCCCAGGAGTGAGAGGATTGTTGGCGACTGACCCCAAACCTGTTACTTGTGTTCTGAAAGACCCCGTCCAGTGGGAACGTTACACCTGATCCACATTCAGATCAAATAAGTAGGTGGTCTTGATGCCATCTTCAGTTAAATACTGCCTTGGTATCAAAGCCATTCGCTCTTTCCTGAGTCCCTGTATTCGCCTCTTGTTCATATCAATAGGTGACGGTGTATGTGTAGGGAGTGCTTTCCTCTCACAGAGGGTAATCACTGTCAGGAATGACCTGGGCTAGAGAGCTAGGGGAGCTATATCACTGAAAGCACTTAAGGAGGAGGTAGTTGGATTTTTGACCTGTCAGACAGCTAAGGGGTGAAGAATTGGGCATTAAAGAGGAGTTAATGTCAACAGTAGATCTGCCATGGTGTTATGCAATGGCTTGATCATCCGAATTTCCCGATCCTGTTCCTTTTGTCCTCATATTCAGTAATTGCAAAATTAGTGGCTGTAATTTTCTGGAATGCTATTTTATTGAACGTTGCAATCAGAGAGAGTAAAGTATTTTGTGAGTCATCTCTGGTTGAGGTATGGGCACTGTGTTCACAGTGAATCTGGGTCCATCATATCACCAACAAATGAACCACAAGTTGCAGAGAGGAAACACTCTGTAAAGAGACGAGAGGCGTCTTTCGAACCAGATAACATTTTCCAACTGACAGCAAACCATGTGTGACAGTCGTGAGTGACTGAATGAGATCCTGTGTTACTGTTGACCAGGTATATGGAGCAGGTGGCCTCCATCTGCTCCTTGTAGGAGCTTGAGGAGTTGAATACAACATAGCAACACAGGACTGAGCAGCAGGAGTGGGCTTTAGATACTTTGTTACCGCTCCATGTGCTTTTGGTCTCAGCAGCATGTTTCTGTCTGTATACCATTTTACTACATACAAAAAACAACTTTGAATAAATGCAAACATCCAGGCACCACAATACTCTGGGGAAGGGAATTTCCACTTGAACAGCCCTTTGAGAATTTCTCATTTTTGTTCCAACAAATGTTGGAGCCGATCCAAATGTACTGTCTAAACCTGTCGGTCAATTCCTAAGCATCTGTATCCCTCTGCTCACCACTTACTCATGCATCTGTCTACACGCATCTTAAATGAATCTGCCGTGCCTGCCTCTACCACCTCTGCTGGCAACGCGTTCCAAACGCCCACCACCCTTTGGGTGAAGTACTTACCGCATGTATCCCCCTTAAACTTTCCACCTCTCACCTTGAAAGTGTGACCTCTCGTTATTTTATCCTTCACCCTGGGAAAAAGCTTGTCTCTATCCACACTTTCTAGACCCTTCATAATTTTATAAAGCTCAATCAGGTCCTCACTCAATCTCCTTATTTCTAATGAAAATGAACCTAACCTACTCAACCTTTCTTCATAGCTAGCATCTTCCATACCAGGCAACAGTCTCTTTAATCTTCTCTGCACCCTCTCCAAAGTGTTCACATCATTTTGGTAATGTGGCGACAAGAACTGTACGTAGTATTCTAAATGCGGCCGAAACAATGTCTTGTCAGCCGTTATACTCAATACCCATCCAATGAAGACAAGCATACTATATGCCTTCTTGACCACTCTATCCATCTGTGCAACAACCTTAAGGGTTCAACTGATCTTCGCTCCCAGATCTCTCTGCTCATCAACTTTTTCAAAGCTCTTCCATTCATTGTATAATTCGCTCTAGAATTCCTCCTTCCTAAGTGCATCACCTCACATTTGTCTGGATTGAAATCCATCTGCCACTTTTCCACCGAACTCTCCAGTCTATCTATATCAAAAAGGAAAATGGAGGATTACAGATGGTGGAGATCAGAGCTGAAAAATGTGTTGCTGGAAAAGCACAGCAGGTCAGGCAGCATCCAAAGAGCAGGAGAATTGACATTTCGGGAATATCTTCGATTCCTGAAGAAGAGCTTATGCCCCGAAACGGTGATTCTCCTGCTCCTTGGATGCTGCCTGACCAGCTGCGCTTTTCCAGCAACACATTTTTCAGTTTATCCTACTGTATTCTTTGACAGTCCCTGATGCTTTCTGCTGCTCCACTAATCTTCGTGTCATCTGAAAACTTGCTAATCATACCAACAGTGACCTCTTCCAGATCATCGATGTATATTACAAACAACAGTGGTCCCAACACTGACCCCTGTGGAACATCACTGGTCACTTTTCTCCATTGTGAGCAACTCCCTTCAACTGCTACTCTCTGTCTCCTGCTGCTCAACCAGTTCTTTATCCATCTAGCTAGAACACCCTGCACACCATATGACTTCAATTTCTCCATCAATCTGCCATGGAGAACCTAATCAAATGCCTTACTGAAGTCCATGTATATGACATCAACAGCCCTTCCTTCATCTATCACCTTGGTCACTTCCTCAAAGAACTCAATTACGCTGATAAGGCACGATCTTCCCCACGCAAAACCATGTTGCCTATCCCTGATATGCCCATTCTTTTCTAAATATAAATGGATGCTATCCCTCAGTACCCTCTCCAGCAACTTTCCCACCACCGAGTCAGGCTCACTGGTCTGTCGTTACCTGGAATGTCCCTACTACCTTTCTGGTACAGGGGGACAAAATGAGCAACCCTCCAGTCCTCTGGCACCTCACCTGTATTTAAGAATGCCATAAAGGTATCTGTCAGGGCCCCAGCTATTTCCTCTCTCGCCTCCCTCAGCAACCTGCGATAGAGCACATCCGGTCCTGGGGATTTGTCCACGGTAATAACCTGTAGACTACCCAACACATCTTCCCTATTTATGTCAACATGATCCAGACTAATCAAACTTCGATCTCTAATCTCAACATCCATCATGTCCCTCTCCTCAGTGAACACTGATGCAAAGTAATCATTCAGAATCTCACCCATTATCCCAGGTTTGACACACAGCCTTCCTTCGTTATCCTTTAGTGGACCAATCCTTTCTCTAGTTACCTGCTTACTTCTTATATAAGAATAAACTGCTGTGGAATTCTTCTAAATTCTGCTCGCTAATGCTATTTCATGACCCCTTTTAGCCCGTTTGATTCCTTGTTTAAGACTTGTCCTACTCTTCTGATATTTCTCCAGGGTCCATTCTGTTCTTAGCTGCCTAGACCTTATGTATGCTTCCCTTTTCCTCTTTGCTAGTCGTACAATTTCTCCTGTCATCCACAGTTCATGAATTTTGCCCCTCCTATCCTTTGCCATCAACGGGACATGCCTATCATGCACTATCTTTAACCTAACTTTGAAAGCCTCCCACATCGCAAATGTGGACTTCCCTTCAAATAGCTGTGTCCAATCCACATTTCCGAGTTCCAGTCTAATATTGATATAATTGTCCTTGGCCCAGTTTAGTACTCTTCCTTAGGTCCACTTTCTAATTTATCTGCGAATATTCTGAAACTTATAGAATTGTGGTCACTGTTCCCAAAGAAATCATCCACCGCAACTTCTACCACCTGTCCTGGCTCGTTCCCCAGTATCAGTTCCAATGTGGCCCCTTCGCTCGTCGAACTATTGACATACTGCAGGAGAAAACTTGCCTGGAATTCTTCCAAATTCTATCCCATCCAGACGTTAAGTGTATCCCAGTCAATGTTGTGAAAATTAAAATCTCCCATCACCACTCCCCTATTGCCTCTACATCTTTCCATAATCTGTTAACATATTTGTTCTTCTACCCCACACTCACTGTTGGGACGTCTGTAATACAGCCCCAACAATGTAACTGTGCCATTCTTATTTCTCAGCTCCACCCATAATGCCTCACTACCCAAGACCTCCATAGTGTGCTCCTTTAGCATAGCCATGAAATCGTCCTTGACCAGCAATGCAACTCCACCCCACCCACCCGCCCCCCTTTGCTTCCCTTTCTGTCCTGTCTGAATGGTTTATATCCTGAAACATTTCATTGTTAATCATCATGCCCTTCCATGAACCAAGTCTCTGTGATTGCAGTAATGTCATACTCCCAGGCACCAATCCAAGCCCTAAGTTCATCTGCCTTACACACTATACTCCTTGCATGAAAGTAGTCGTATTTCATGCCACCAGATATTTGTGCTCATCCGCTCTCTGCCTACCCTTCCATTTATTAATGCCATCTTCACAATTCTTACAATCTCCAGTATCGACTGGTTCCCAGACCCCTGCCACATTAGTTTACAAACTCCCCAACAGTAGGATCAAAAACTCCCACAAAGATGTTGGTTCCGGTCTGGTTCAGATGTAGACCATCCATTTTGTAATAGTCCCACCTTCCCCAGAACCTGTCCCAATGTTCAACAAATTTGAATACCTCCCTCTTACACCATCCCTCAAGCCACGTGTTCATCCTGCCTATTCTTTCATTTTTACACTGGCTAGCACGTGGCACTGGTAGTATTCCTGAGATCACTACCCTTTAAATTCTCTTCTAGCTCCCTGAATTCTTCTTTCAGGACCTCATCTCGTTTCCTACTTATATCGTGCTGTGTGTGTTATTTCTCATCCTTTAATCCTAACACTGCAGGTTAGGATTGCTGAGGGAGAAAGTGAATGGGTGACCAAAAGGCATAAAAAGAGTAGGAAGGCAGTGCAGGTGTCCATTGCAGTCATCTCCCTCCAAAACAGGTATACCGTTTTGGATACTGTTGGGGAAGATGGCTCACCAGAGAATGGCATCAGTTGCCAGGATCATGGCACCGTGTCTGGGACTGCTGTTCAGAAGGGCGAGAAAAAATATCGCAGGGCCATGGTCATAGGGGATTCTATTGTAAGGGGAGTAGATTGGATGTTCTGTGGCTGAAAACAGGAGGTTATGCCGGTGTCAAACAGGCTATTTTGAATGCTTACGAATTGATACCAGCAGTATAAAGAGCGCGATTCAGAAACATAATGATGGAACCAGGTCGGACTTATATTGAGTTTGAAAGAGTTAAACATAGTAATTTTGATAGATGAGCATGGGCCTTAAAAATAGACAAGACAGATCATTTTGCAGGAGGAATTTAAACACTCACATCCAGAGATGACCAGAGTTCATGAGAATGAACAGCAAGTTCGAGAAGTGAGAAGCACGGCAGAGATGGCAGGTCAATACACATTGGTGCATGAGCTGCAATTTAGCTTCAGGTAGGACCTCCCTCCTGTGAGGGATAGAAATTTGGAGAAGGGGAGATCCTACTCTACTAAACAAAGATCGAGAGCACATTGGCAATGGTTTATTTCGGTTAATAAATAAGCCCAAGAGTGTTGAAAGGAGGTGAAAAGCCTCAGGTGTTTTCACAATACCAGAGTGTAACTCATAGAATTACAGTGCAGGTGGTTTAAGAAGCGCACTAGGAAAAACTGTCTTCACTGCAATAAGTGGGATAGACAAAGTCACAATGCAAGTCGTTGAAGAAAGGCCCTGTCGTTAAAAAAAAGATGTGGTAAAAGAGGCTAAGCCAGTGGCATTAGTGGAAGTAGTAAAGGAACCCCAAGAAAAGTTGAAGAGCTGCAGGAGAGTGCTCAGCTTAGGCAGGGGACGGGTATGGAGTTGGACCTGATCTCTATAAAGGATTCACCTCTGTGGGGAAAGGTTACTCAGAAAGAACGGGGGAGAAGGATAACAAGGTATAATTTTGTGAGATACGGGATCTGTTCAGTCTCTATTATTCAAAAAGTGTGGCACTGGAAAAGCACAACAGGTCAGGCAGTGTCTGAACATCGACACATCAGGCACAAGCCCTTCATATGGAAAGTGGCGGGGAGGGGGTGAAAGGGGGGTAAAAGGTAAGTAGGAGGGTAGAAGTGGGGCTGAGGGGAAGGTCAGTGAGAAGGCGATAGGAAAATGAAGATGTGAATGATCGTGATATGTCAGAGAGGAGGGTGGAGTGGACATGTGGGAAGGAAGGTGGACTGTCAGGAGAGTTGAAGAACATGAAGCTGAGTTGAAGGGTTGGATTTGGGATGAGGTTGGGAGAGGGGAGAATTGGAAATTGGTGAAGTCGACGTTGATGCCGTATGGTTGGAGGGTCCCAGCTGTCCTACTACCATCCACTTCACCCAGTCCTCTGACCTCTCACTATTGCCCCCCCAACTGCATTTACCTATCGCCTTTCAAGTTACCTTCTGCCCACCTCCTCCCCCACCCACCGACGTATCTCTCAGAACTCTTTACCCCCATCCCCCAGTTGCCTTATGAAGTGGTTATGCCTGTAACATGTATTCTCCTGCTCCTTGGTTGCTGCCTGACCTGCTGTGCGTTTCCAGTGCTACACCTTTCAACTGTGATCTCCAGTATGTGTAATCCTTACATTCTCTCAGCATCTAAAAGTAAATGATGGAAGTATTTGTACTCTTTCTGACATGTTACCTGAGAGAGTGATCATTTGTGGAATGGGAACAGAAATTTAGTGCTCTCCGGGTTGGAGATCCAAATCAAGATTGGGGACGTAACAGTGGGAGTGAGTGACAGACCGTCAGTTTCAGAAATACCGCTTTATTATTGAGAACAACACAGCAGGATCCAAGGTGAAAGTGACACCTTTTGTGGTGGTGAAGTCAAAGGAAGACCAGGGGATTGATGAGTTAAAAGACAAGTACCCAGGAAAGTTTCCAGACTGTGTAATACCAAGATCTCACTGTCATAGGTTACAGCAAGAAGCAAAATGTAAAGAGAAAGACAAAGGAGCGGAAGTGTCATTAACTGGCCCGCTGTTCATGTAATAGTTCAGGAAAATCCTGATCAGGCAGAGGGTCAGGCAGAGGTGTTTAGTCCTGAAAGGCTAATGGCCTTACAACAGAAATTTACATAAATTGATGTATCGTCAGAAAAGGAATCAGAATACATTCTGCGTTAGCAACTTAAAAATAGAGTCCTAAATGTAAATGGAGACCACAACAGGTTATTGCACAGGAGAAATGGGCCAAGGTTGACCAGATTGTGTTGGCGATCGCATACAGACTGGAAGTGTTACGGGGATCACATGAACTACCTGCAGGAGGTCACCTGGAAGATTCAGGCTAATGTATGCAATCATTTCTACTGGCCTGGAATGCACAAGGACGTGTTTATTCTTTACTGTATGTGTCATATATGCCGAATGGTAGGTAAGCCACAGGCAGGACGAGAAACCAGAGTCTTTGTCGCCAATTCTTGCATTCGACGCACCTTTCACCTGGGTTATGATTATTTCTGTAGGCCCTCTTTCTAAACTAAAAGCGGAAATAAATATTTCCGAAACATAATGGATGTGTCTGTCAGATTACCAGAGATAATTCCATTAAGATTATTAAACGAAAAGGGTGGTGGAGGGGTTCGTATCTTTCCTTACTCAGTACGGGCTACCCAGAAAGTTCCCATCAGTCCAAGGGAGTCATTTTACCATTCGGCTGTTTAAGTAAATCATGGATAGCTTAGGTATACAGCACTACAAATCAAGTGCGCCCCATCCTGAATCGCATGGAGCCTTGGAAAGTTGGCATCAGACGCTGAAGACCATGATAACAGCGTACAGTCAGGGTTGGCCAAATGATTGGGATAAAGGTGTCCCATTAAATTATTTGCCATTAGAGATGCCCCGATCTACTCAATTTGCTCCCTTTGAGTTAGTATTCGGACATGAAATGTGAGGTCTTTTGGAATTAATTAAAGAGAAAATAACAGGACTGAAGTCAGAGATCTCAAACTTGGAATATGTATCTGAGGTGAGAGAGAGATTAGAATATGTGAGTTAGCTAAACAGCACATGAAGAAGGTAGAGCATAGAATGAACTAAGTGGCAGGTACAAAGTATGAAATTTGATGCTATTTCTTTTCGTGGGTGGTGCCACCAATAGTGGGAAATCCCTTCAAATCCAGGTTTAGTGTCTCCTTCCAAATGGAGAAGAAGTAGAGTCAGGTAAACTGTCTGGTAAAGATGCTGGATATAAAAATAAAGGTAACAGGTATGTCATGTGAATACATTGTAACCTTACAAATATAAAGATAGGGAACTGGAGAAACAGATGTTAGTTACTGACCTGCAGAGTGAGGGATCAAATGCGGATGTCATGGATTTTGATGTGACGCACAATTCTGTAGTTAACAAGAAATTCCTTGAGGAGTGGGAGAGGACAGCGAGCTATCCGTTGCAGGAGCAATGAACCCAGTTGATTTTCATTGCAGCAGTATGAGGGCATTTGCAGAACCATTATGGGAGGACTTACACTTTTGAGTATGGGGTGGAAGTAGAGAATGCTGTTCTGATATTAAAAAAACACTCCTGCTGGCTTAATCCTCACAAAGCCACCGAGGTCCAGAAGGATGTGGATGCAACGCTCATCGAAGACATCATTGAACCTAGTCAGAGCGGGTGGAGCACGCTGATTCTGTTATTTCTCAAACCTGATGGGGCTCAGCGATTTTGTGTCCACGATCATAAGGTCAACAAATTCAGATTCCTATCTAATATCAAGATTCGAAGACGGCATAAATAATGTTTGACAAGCCACACGCATCACAAAGTTGGATTTACTGCATGATTATTGGCAGGCAACGTTATCAGAGAAAGTGAAGTAAGTTTCTGCGCTTGTCACCTTAAAGGGCAACATCAATTCAAAGTGATGCTCTTTGGAATGAATAATACACCATCCACATTCCAAAGACTCATGAGCAGAGTTGTGGCCAGATTAACAAATTGTGCAGTTTATCTGTTAGATGCAGTGATCTTTAGCAAGTCATGGAAAGATCACATGTTACAGTTAGCAGAGCTCCTTGAACGATTGCAAGAAGGAAAACTGATAATAAATGCAAAGAAAACAGATTTTGCGAAGGCAGATGTGACGTTCTTGAGGCATTACATTGGACATGGAAGGTTGACCCCATGGAACACAAAGACGAAGGGCTTTGAGGAATTTCCACAACCATCCACGATGAAAGAGGAGCTTCGATTTTTGGGACTGAGTGGATTCCATTGGAAGTTTGTTCAAAACTTCAGCAGTGTTGTGGAACTGCTGATGGGTTTACTGAAAAAGACGTAAAATGTTGGTGTATAGAACAGTTCCAGCAGGTAGTTAACTACCACACCAATTTTAGCTACAACAAATATTTTGAAACACTTCAAAGTTGCAATTGTTGTTAGCGATATAGGGGTTGGAGAGGTATTGATGCAGGAACATGTTAATGGAATGGAATGGCCAGTTGGCTACCTGTCAAAAAGAAACCGAACATCCACCAGAAATAAATGCTCCACAACTGAATGAAGATTATTGAGTTTGGTGCTGGCCTGACAATACATGATTGTTTGTGACAAACGGGTTGTCGGAGATGAATGTATAAAACTACAAACCTTTTGCATTTTCTGAAAGATTTAAAGACTAAAATATGTAAATATTTCATTGGAGTCTGACGTTATCAACTTTTAACTGCAAAAATATATATGTTGTGGGCCGTACAATTGTGATAGCAGATGTGTTATCACAGATTTAAAGAAAAAAGTGTAGATTACATTTGAATATTGCAATGTTACATATGTGTGCAGAATTAATATGAAAGATATAAGTTAGATTAATTACTTTTGCATTTCGTAGTTTTGGGATTCAGAATTACAGAAAAAGAAATGAAGCCATCTTTTCATTCTGATGTTTCATTTCTTTTTCCTGAAAAGGACGGGGGTGGGGTGGGGGGTGGAGGGTGGGTCTGAAAGCAGGACTGGTCACTTTCAGACAGAACTGATTTTGCTGAATATAATGTACAGCCAGAATTGCCAGCTAATGGTCAGGCTTTTCCAAATGAAACAATTGTCTGGTAAATGGATACCTGGGTTTTGGTTGCTGTTTTGATAAGAATTAGTTTAAATAATGCCCAGGATACCAGAAGTCAATGGTATTTGAATATCATTGTTCCGACACATGGAAATAATCAAATTATGAGTATTTAATGTGTCGTGAGGAATATATGCACCTGGCATTTTGAAATCTAGATGGACAGTAACTGCCATTGAACAGCAGAGCAACTGCTGTAGAGTCGGAGAGGTAACTGGCCACTTAAAACACTCTCTAAGATACCTTTTCATGTAAAAACTAATTGCAGTTAAAAAAAACAAAGGAAAGTGACCCATGGATGTCAGCAGCTGGAAGAGTGAAGTCAGCGGAGGAGTCAGAGACTGTGTGGTCTTGAGATTAATTGAAGGTAATGTTTCAGACGTGGGTTATAGGAACAGCGTTTTTTTCGAGTTGGAGTCAGATAGATATCAGTTAAGAATAGGGGTTCTTGTATTTGTGAATAGTTGTTGTTAATGATGACTATTAAAGTTAAGAAATTAAATTGCTATTTTTCTTTAAATAGTGGCATGTCGGAGTTTTGTCAGTCATATATTAACAAATTACGCGGCAAAGTGAGCTTTTCTGGGTGTTTGCTTTAATTAACAGAGGGGTTCGACCTCCACATTGTAAATATCCATCCACACTAACACATTTCCTTGCACTTGGTCCATCTCCTTCAAGCCCTTTCCTATCCATATATTTGTGCGAATGTCTTTTAAATGTTGTTAATGTACCCCCTTCAAACGCATCCGCTAGCAGCTCTTTACATCTGCGTACCAGCCTCTGTGTAAAAAACGTTGCCCCTGAGGTTCCCTTTTCTCCTTCCATCTAACCTTAAACTAATGACCTCTCGTCCTTGACTCTCCAAACATTGGAAAAAGACTGACAACATTCACCATATCCATGCCCCATATGATCTTATGTAACTCTATCAGCTCCCCATTCAGTCTCCTCTGTTCTAAAGAAGACGTCTGAGAATATCCAAACTCTCCCTTTAACTCAGACCATTGGGTTGCGACAACATCCTTGTAAATTTCTTGTGCATTCTTTCTAATTTAATAACATCCTTCCTATAACAAAGTGACAAAATCTGAACACAATACTTCCAGTGTGGCCTCGCCAATGTCTTGTATATCTGCAATATAACTTCCCAGCTTCTATACTCAGTGCCCTGACTGATGAAGGCCAGTGTGCCAAAAGCCTTCTGTCTACCTGTGACTCCATTCTCAGAGAACCGTGAACCTGAACTTCAAAGTTTCTCTGCCCACTAACCCCGTTAAGGCATTAGCATTCATCACGAAACACCTATCTTGATTTGACTTTCCAAAATGTAAGACCTCGCACCTATATATGTTAAACACCATTTGCCAGTTCTGGTCCCACTTCCACAGTTGATCAGGGTCTTGCTGCATTTTATGATAACCTTCCTCATTGTCCACGATACTGAATATTTTAATCTCATCTGCAAATTTAATCATCATGCTTGTTACAATCTCATTCCTATCATTGATAAGAAATAACAAACAGTAATGGGTCCAGCACTAACCCCTGAGATTCTTCACTAGTTCACTAAAATCCTTCAGGAAAGGAAAATTGCATCCTTATCTGGTCTGGCCTGCACGTGACTCCAGACCCACAACAATGTGCTTGACTCTTATCTGCCCTGTGGGCAATTATGATGGGTAATACATGCTGCCTATCCAGTAATGCCCCCATCCAGAGAGTGAACAAAAAATACGTTACAGGCCTCCAGTCCTACAAGCATCCTTCCACTATTAACCTCTCCTTCCTAACATCAAGGCAATGGTGTATCCAATTTTCCTGCTCTCCTGCATTCTATGCCATCGAATCTTCCAGAGCAGCCTATCATGTGGAACTTAATCAAAGGCCTCACTGAAATCTATACAGACTACTTCTACTGCTTTCTGTGCCTACTGATTCAAAAATATCTGTAAAGCCATGTTCCTGCAGTTATGAATCCTTGCTGAGAGAGTATTTGCGGAAATCTCTACAGATTTGATCTCCTTTGTCAGTAGTAATTTCCTTAAAACAGACACAGATGTTTGTACCATGAAATGAGAGCGAAGAAACTCAGTGTTTAATCTGTAGAGCTATGAGAGAATAGAGATGGTTGCACTGAAACTTGAGGATTGGTTGCGATCACTTATTTCCAGGAGAGACATTGACAGGGTGAGAAATTCCATACTTTACCCAGGATTGATTGGTTTGATTTATTGTCATGTGTACATCAGTACAGGGAATCACTTTATTTATGAGCAGTGGAGGTAAATCATAGTAAGCATGGACAGGCAGATCATAGGGTGGAAATAGACCGGTACAGAGTAAGGCATACAGGTTACACTGAACAGGACGTGCACTAGACAAGGTCAACATGAACATCATCATTATTATGTGAAATTAGAGAAGCCATTCATCAGTCTAATATGGTTTTCCTAATTGTTTCTAAGCCGTAATTAGCTCTCCCCACATTAATTATCAGTCAGTGTGTGAGCCTGCACTGAACGTCATGTGTTCACAATCCCCAACAGCAGACACCATACCTTCCATCTGAAACAAATAGGCATTCCCACCAGCTTCTGCCCTACAAAGAGAACACCATGCTGTCTTCTCGAAGATGGAAGGTGCCTCCTTGAGATTCCACACAACGCATTTTACTTCACTCTTCACTTCCCTGTGTAAGAGCGTTGAGCGGCTGAATGGTCTCCTCCTGCTGTCTCTGTGCGACTCATGGGGCAGAATGGCCTCCTTCTGTTCATGTGTCAGTGACTCAAGGAGCTGAATGGCCTCCTCTTGTTCCTGTATAATGGACTCAAGGGGCTGAATGGCTTCTTCTTCGTCCGATTGGACAGGGCCAAGGGCCTGACTGGGTTACCCCTGGGTCCTGATTAACAGCTCGATGTGTTGACTAGTGTGATGATGCTGTAGCTTTCAGATGTTATTTTGTCCTGGTTTCTTTTAAGAGACAGATTGAATGATCGTTACCAAGATGGTTAGTTAAAGCCACTGTTTAAACAGCTAGAGAGGCCTTGGGTTTATTTTAATGCAGCCTGAATGGGTATGGCCTCCTCTCACAGATTAGGATCTCTGGGTTTTGGTTTCTCAGTAACATCAGAAACTAATGGGGTCTCCACAGAGTTAAAAGCTTCAGTGACTATCTCCTGGCTACTACTCTCTCTGACCTTTTTTTTTACTGGATACTGCTTTCCCCCTCCTGGAGAACTGTATGTGGGAATTTGTTTTTTTCCCCAATTGGTTGTGTTTATGGGATATGACTATGTTGGTACAGTTAGTTAGTAATAGGATTGCATCTACTATTTTGTTAAGTTTTTTGAATCGTGTTGCTATTCCAATTCCCTCTTTCTTTGATTACATTTTAATGATAGTGCTCAAATAAACAGTTTTGTTTAACATCGAGTAGTTTCACCAATCACATTACATCTGAACCAGTTGTTATATTTGACTTTAGAATAACATATTGGTTGCATTTAAACTATAACATCAAAATAATTTTTAAGGGCTCTGGCATGGTCTTTAATAATGGACTCCTTGCTTCCTGTGTAAGAGGCAGGAGGGTCTGAATGGGCTATCCCTCTTCTTGTTCAGTAGTTTCTCTGGACTGAATGGCTTCCTCATATTCCTGTGAAGTGAGCTTGAGTTACTGAATGCCTTCCTCTGTTCCCTGTGGAATTAAGCAGCATCTCACAGTACTGTTAATGGATGCTACATATTCTTTCACAGCACAAGCCTGAATGTTGCCTGGGTCTTGCTGCACATGGATACAGACTGCTTCAGGAGCTGACGGGGGGTGGGGGGGGGGGGCGAGACACATTGTTGTGAACATTGAATAATCTTCAAAAAACATCCCCTCTTCTGAAACTTTGTGTTCTCATCATATGCTCATAGCAACAGGTCATGGTAGAGGAGCAGGGGGTGCATATTTCAAACAGAGGGTATTGAATGTCAGCAATCCGCTTTTCCATCATGTTAGGAGAGGTAGATGACAAAGTATTTAAAGAAGGGGAGATGGATTTGACCTGACAGAGAGTTAAGGGCTATGAAGATTTGGACATTGAAGAGGATTTCGGACCTAGAGCACATCAGTCATGATCTTAATGAATGGCAAGGCAGGCTTGAGGGGGATGAGCGTCCTGCCCCTGTTTCTGATGTTCTCACATTCTATTATTGGAAGGTTAGTGGATTTTTTTTCTTGATAGGGTGGTTATTTATGTTGCAGTCAAAGATTTGAGCCATCTCTGGGTGAGGTATGGGGACTGTATTCTCAGTTAATCTGGGTCTACAACATGACCAATAAATGAAGCACAATTTGCAGAGAGGGGACGCTCTGTAAAGAGAGATGAGGGGCCTCTTTCATACCCAGCTTTGGTTTTAAAATTACATTTGCCAAATCACCTCAAACTGTGTGTGATAATACTGAGGGGCTGAATGGTCTTCACGTTTCTATGCACCTGGTGATAGCAGTAAGTGGCCTCAAATTGCTCCTGTCTTTCAGGTTTGAGGGGCTGAATGGAACACAGGAACATCGGACTGAGGAGCAGGAGTGGGTCATTAGACACTTTAAGTCTTCTCCACCAGGCACTAAGATTGTAGCTGATCAGGTTGTGGTCTCAGCCCCACTTTCCGATCTGTAGCCTATCATCCGTGACACAGTTCCCTGTCAAGTGTTTAACTAACTCAGCCTTGGATCAACGTGGACATAGAGGCACGATAAACTTGCAGTGAAGAGAATTCTGACTTGAAAGGTCGTTTCAGAATTTCTCTTCATTCCTTTTATAGAATCAGAGAGTCATGCAGAACGGAAACAGACCCATTAGTCCAATCTGTTCACTCGGACCAGATAACCAAATCTGATCTAGTCACATTTGCCAACATGTGGCCAGTATCCCTCGTCTTTCCGACACATTTTAAATGTGTAATTGTACCGCCTTCACCATTTCCACCCACTGCACTTTCTGTACACACATTACTCTCTGCGTGCTAAAAAAAAATGCCCCTGACCTCGCTTCTAAATTATTCCCTTCTCGCCTTCAATCTATGCCCTCTTGTTTTGGATTCCTTATTCTGGGAACAGACTGTGACTAATCAGTCTATTCATGCACACTTTTTTAGCTTGCACACATTGCTGTGATGAGAAACAGTGAGGGAGGGAGGGTGCAGTATAGGCCATTCATTCTCCGGCAGATCACATTTTGCTCCTCTCTGAGTTGAGTCACACAACACTATCATCCTCCCCCAAACTGGACCATGTGAGGTTTCCTTCAACATTATCCGAACAATGTCTACATCACATTCCCTGCTCCATGGAGGTACATTGTTGCTGCTTGTTCTGTGCAGAAAATAACCAATTTGAAATGTATGTATATGTGCCTGCATCATTTAAAAATGTTTAAATGTTTATGCATTCAGAGTACATGTGATAAAATGAAGGCATCTATTTTGTTAACATATGCAGAAATTGTTGCAAAACCTCAGCAGGTCTGTCAGCATCTAGGTGCCTTTCAAATGTTATAATTGGACCAGCCTCCATCCTCTGCGTGAAATGCTTAGGCCATGTTCCAAATCTTCCCCCTCTCACTTTCAACCAATGGCCTCTACATTTGCGCGCCCTTACCCTGGGAAGAAACCTTGACTACGCACCCTATCCATGACTGTTATGATTTTATAAACTGCGACAGCTGCGAAATGTGATTCCAGCTAACACGAACGTGCTCACAGTCTTCCCTGGGCCTTAATTCTGAAATTTAATACTGACCTCTCTTCCTTCTCCAACAGGATACAATTCTAACACCATTTTCATCAGTCTGTCTAGATGTATTATGAAACATCGCTGTGAGATTTGTACCTGAAACTTTGTGCCTGGAGATAGAGACATGAGCACCAATCAGCAATTGTTCCTAAAGCTGCAACATGATTCCTCTGTGTGTCTGTTCATCAGCCTGTTCTGACACACTGTGACACACCTCCACAACAGGCAGGACTTGAATCCAGATTGTTTGGTCCAGAGCTAGGGACACTACCACAGAAGTTTAGCGTTTGGAATCAAATTCAGGGTTCTGGCTCAGAGGCATGGGTACTACCCACGTCAGAAGATCTAAACTATTCCCAGACTTTGGGTCACATTTTACGTGCCAGCTTTCAGCTCGGGATGAGATTTCTTAAAATCTGGTTAACATTACTAAACTACATGAATATTTTTCATTGTTAAACAAATGCAAAGGTATTTGTCTCAATTGTCGGATTGTTCATGTACTGGGCCATCGAGTTAAGCCATAAACATCGTTAACTGCTATTATCTGCAAAAACTGCAATATAAGGGAAATAAATCCTGCAGACATACTCTGCACAATGATGGGTCACAAATAGATATTTATTTCTAAATGTATGTATATGTGCCTAAATATCAATGAAAAAAAGACCATAATTTCTGGCACCAAAGCACCAATAACATGTGTGACTGAACTCTTCCTAAAACCATGAAATGATACCAGGTCACTGATTAATGTCCAGTCTCTCCTCCCCATTGACTGTGTCTGCAATCTGTCCCTCCTCTCCCTAACTGCACAAGGCATACCTAGCTCAGGGTCTTTGTGAAAATAATTGCCAGAGTGTGCAGGCCTCCTGGAGAGTGCGAGGGTATTTTAAATTTGAAGAGGGAAAGTGAGGAGGTGGTAATATCACTCACTGGGCTGACGGGTGGCAGATGGAGTTTAATTTGGATTAATGTGAGGTATTGGATTTGGCAAATCAAACAAGAGCAGAACCTATACAATTAAAAGTAGGGCCTGTGGCAGTGTTATGTAACAGAGACTTAGGCCGTCAGGTAAAGTTCATTAAAATTTGCATCTCATATAGATAATGTGATTAAGAAGGTGTTTAACGCACTTGTCTTCAATGGTCAGACCTTTGAGTATCTGAATTGGGGCGTCATGTTGAGGGTGTGCAGGACTATGGTGAGGGCTCTTCTGGAATACTGTGTCCAGTCTGGACATCCTGCCCGCTCATTCCATAGGCACACCACTCTTTGTGCAAAACCATTGCTCCTGAGGTCACATGTAGTTTTTTTCTCCACTCACTTTAAACCTATGTCCTCTAGTTTTGGTCTCCCCCACAATGAGAAAATACCTTCACTATTCACTTTGATATTATTGACCTTGATATTATTCAGCTGGAGAGGGTTCAGAAGAGATTAACCTGGATGTTGCTTGGAATGGAGGGATTGAGCTATAAGGGGAGGCTGGATAGGCTGGGACTTTTTTTCACTGGAGAGTATGAGATTGAGGGTTTGACGTTACGGAGGTTTACAAATTCATGAGGGGTAAAGAAAAGGTGAAGGGCCAATTTCTTTTCCCTAGAGTCGAGGGTTCAAGACTGAGGGATATTTTATGGTCAGAGGAGAAAGGTTTACTAAAGTCATGAGAGGTAATTACTTTAGACAGAAGCTGGCTTGTGTGTGGAATAAGCCTCCCGAGGAAGTGGTGAAAGCAGGGACAGTTACAACATTTAAAGGACATTTAGATCAGTCCATGGATGGTGCTGTGAGCAGCTGCCATCTCCCTCCCCCTCTCCCTCTCTGAATGAATCCCTGTTGGTTTTCCCCCTCTGCCAATGCCTGTGCAGTGGCGTGTGGAGGCCAGCAGAGGGTGGCATTGCATCACTTTAAGCACCGCAGAGACTGCCAGACCTGCCCCACACAGAGACACACAGATACACACACAGAAAAGGTTGGGACACGGCGTGAAGCTCATCTGGTAATTTAAATTAAACACATAGAAATGCTCAATTCACCTCTTAAAGTGTTAAAATATGAGTGACAGAGAACTCCCAAATTCCACTGATTAAAAAAACATCAATTTATTTTTTTAACTCTGAAAGTGAACATTTTACATCAAGTATTCACAACTCTGAGAACCCCTTTCTCTTAACCGCTTATTACCCGACTCCAGCTCTATAGCAATATACTGTTTCTAGGTCTGCCATCCTCTCATATCACAGGAGCTTGTAAGTTCTCAGTTCAGAGCAGCATTCACCCTCTCTTAAAGGTACAGTACACACTTTCAACTTCATCCCATTATACCCTGATGAATACAGATAAATGGAACCTATCCAGATTTCTCTTGCTCTGTGGTTTGTCAATATTTCATCTATTCTGTCTAGTATATGTCAGGATTTTTGTTGCTCCATTGACAGTATGTCATTGTTCAATTCTGTCCGTGGGAATATATCAGTATTTCACTTGCTCACACTCGTGTGTGTGGGGCAGGATTTCAGTTGTTTCATGGGGACTGTGACACTATAACAATCTCTATGTTTGTAAATGGTACCAAACCTGCAAGGATTGTAAAGTATATGGAGGACAGTGTGGAAATCTAACAGTACGATCACATGTTGGTGCAGTGCTCAGAATTATGGCAGATTGGGATCAATGCAGAGCAGTGTGAGGTGATGCACTTTGGTATGAAAGATAAAGAATGACAGTTTAAAACAGGCTGTACCATTATAAAGGGGCTGCAGGAACAGAGAGCGCTGCGTGTATATGAGCACAGATTGTTGAAGATGTCAGGACAAGTGGAGAGAGCAGTAATTATCACAGATTAGTTTCAGTATCTGAGCTGTTTACAGGGGGAGGTGTAGGAGGGAGTCTCCGTGCTCCCTTCCTGGGAGGTGGTGGTGACGATGTGTTGTGAGCCCACCCTCCTGCCCCACGAGACCGTGGGGATTCCATTTGTACCAACTCGACACAGAAGGGAGATGGCATCAGGGCCACAGCTTCGAAGTTGTGCCGGGGGAAAATGGAGCTGCCAGTGGGTTTAAAGTGAGAAGTTCCCTTCACTGAACATTGCTCCTTACTCGGTCGGTGGGACGTGGATGTTTCAGAATCCCCACACGACGCTTCCAGGGTCGTACCAGGGTCCTCCCCACATGGTGGGGGGAGGATGGGTGAGGGAATGGATATCGGGCACGCCACCACCCGGCATGACCATCTCTGTCCTATTCCAGGCTGTTTCTCCTGAAATGGGAGAAAGGGAGGGAAAGAGGGAGGGTGGGAGTGGGTGGTCCTGCTGTTAGTGTTAGTGTAGGTTGGGAGGGGGTCATGGTCAGGTGTCCGGAGGGAGTCAGTGCACTGTGTTGTATCCATGCAGTGTTATTAAGGTGGGGTGGGGGGGGTGGTAAAGTGGAGGGAAAGAGAGAGAGAGAGAGAGAAAGAGAGACAGACAGAGACAGAGAGAGACAGAGACAGAGGGAGAGAGAGAGAAGGTGCTGTATGCAGCAGTGAGAGTGGTGGAGCATGAGCTTTATTCAGGGGTAGGTGCTATAACAGATATACAGGGAGTGTGAGGAAGCAGAGAGAATACGGTGACCCTTATCCTGACAGAACGGGGAAGGTTATTGATGCTTGCCCTGTATTGCTGGGTATTTCTTCAGACCACATATACTGCACTGAGCTGGGTGGGGAGCTCAGACCATGCTCAGTGGATCTGCTGGTGTGGCCTCCTCTGGGAAGCGAATGGTCCCCCTCTGTACTAGCCCATCCACCAGGACCTCCGTGCCCCTGTCGACAAAACGTGGTGTAATTAGCCCTTATCTGCCATGCTCGGGGTAAACTGTGCAGGGCAGCTCCTAACAGAGAAAGCTCAACCGTGTGCTCAGTGGCCTTTAAAAGATGGCGCCAGTGTCAGGGATCATGGAATATCCAGGGGAACCCGGGAGATGGTGAGTTCCTCCAGTCATATTTGGGTGGGAGAATCGTGCCGGTAATGAATGAGAGGGACACCATGGGGTCGGGTGGCAAGTTAATGAGGTGAGTTCGATAAGATCGAACCAAGAAACTAGCTCAGCCTTGTGTAGATGATCCCTCTGTCACAATCAACGGAAATGGCACTGAGATAAATTATTGTTAGATTTAGCCCAATGAGTCAAACACTCTGCTGACCCTACACCCAGATACAAAACTGCAGAACAAATACTCATCCAAAACTCTGCATCATCTGAACTCCCACCAATATCATGTTCAGCTAACATTCCTGGGAAGACTCATGTTACAGGATGCTGTTAAAATGTTTTCATTTCTGCATTCTGAAACCTGGGAACACATCCGTCCATAACACCATCTCTCAGTCTCCCCGTCTCTGTCTATTTCCCATACCCCTCCCATTTGTAATTGTGTAAACTGATTCCCCCACCATCTCTCTCTGTCAGTGATGTTCACACGCACAGCACCCCCTTGTCAGGGCACAATGGAGATATGGAGCTGTAAATGGATGGGAGCTGCACATTCTGTCACTTCCAGCATGGGCTGCAAGTTTCCCCACACTGGGCAGCGATGTAACACAGTGTTACAGATCAATGCACTGGGGTGGGGTACACAGTCCTACATGCTAGGAGGGTAACTGCTCCTGGGTTACAGATCAATGCACTGGGGTGGTGTACACAGTCCTACATTTTGGGAGGGTAACTGCTCCTGGGTTGCAGATCAATGAACTGGGGTGGTGTACACAGTCCTACATGCTGGGAGGGTAACTGCTCCTGGGTTACAGATCAATGCACTGGGGTGGTGTACACAGTCCTACATGCTGGGAGGGTAACTGCTCCTGGGTTACAGATCAATGCACTGGGGTGGTGTGCACAGTCCTACATGCTGGGTGGGGGTAACTGCTCCTGGGATACAGATCAATGCACTGGGGTGGTGTACACAGTCCTACATGCTGGGAGGGTAACTGCTCCTGGGTTGCAGATCAATGCACTGGGGTGGGGTACACAGTCCTACATGCTGGGAGGGTAACTGATCCTGGGTTACAGATCAATGCACGGGGTGGTGTACACAGCCCGACCTGCTGGGAGGGTAACTGCTCCTGGGTTACAGATCAATGCAATGAGGTGGGGTACACAGCCCTACATGCTGGATGGTAACTACTCCTGGTTTACAGTTTATTTCACGGGTGATCACTGCACAGGTCGCTGTGCTGATCAGACTATCTGGTTGAGGATTATAGATAATGATCTGTTGTGGTCTGCACAACTCCCCGTGCTGGACAGACATATTGTCTGGGTTTATAGATCAATGCCCGGATCTGATCTGCACAGATTGCTGGTTTGTACTGAGCAGGACACTGGCCTGGTCTACACCGTATTCCACGGAGAACAGATATCTCCCCTGGCTTTATGGTGTCTGGGCTGGTTCTGTGCGGTGGATTGAGAATGTGGTATATCTAACCATTTCAGCTGATCTGGCAATGCCTTTAGTTCTCATTCCTGTTATTGGAACCTCCGTCTCTCACCCCATTAATGTTACACTGTGCCCAGGCACAGTACATCATGTTGGTGGGGTGGGTAGGGGACAAAGGTGATGGACAGGTCATGGAGTTCCTGGAACGTTCTGTCCGACATTCTATAACTGACATTCCCCGGAACGTTCTGTCCCTGACGTTGTTTGTTTGTGAACGGCCGGACGTCAGTGAATTGAACAAACGATAAGATCCCGAGGGAAGAGATCCCGTTCCAGGGAGAAGGAGACACTGTTCCGAAGGCCCCTCAGGCAGTTAAAGGGGTGAACATTTCTCCACGACACAGGATCGACCACAATTGATACCAAAATACAGGAATTCACGAACTCTTCAGGAAACTGGGAGAGAATCCTTCAGGACAGCAACGTTCCCACCCTCCGTATTAGGAACTGGGAAGGAGTGACCTGTGTCTGCTCTCGAGTGATCGAGTGTGTGGGAATGTTCTAGAAACCATCTGTCCTTATGGATGTGTCTCTGTGTGTTTGGGGAGGGAGGGTTTCTTGTGGTTTATGTCACATTTTTGTCAGTAATTCCGACCTTCCCATTTGTTATTCCAGCTCCAATTATTTTAATAAATCCCTGAATACAGGGACACATTTGAAAATCTCACTGGGTCCCCGATCACACGGGTCCCTTTGCTTCCAGGCTGATGGATAATGGGTTTGTTTTCCTTCCTCACAGTTAACGTAGTGACCATCTACGTCCTGCTTTATAAAGATTGTGGATTGTCTCCATGTGTCAGAAGTTACCTGGGGGCCATGGCAGCGGCGGATCTCCTGGTCATTAGCCTCGACCTGATCCTGAGACACATTCCCATTGTTTATCTGGAACAGTTTTATTTCCTGAGGGTGTCCGTGCCCGTGTGTAATATCCACGCCGTCCTGCTTTATGCAGCCACTGACTGCTCTGTCTGGTTCACCGTCACTTTCACCTTGATCGGTTTGTGGCCATTTGTTGCCAGAAGCTGAAAAGTAAATATTGCTGTGAAAAAACGGCGGCTGTGGTTCTGGGAGCAGTGACTGTGCTGAGCTGTTTAAAGAACATTTTCTGGTATTTTATGCTCACGGCTCGGTATCAGCTGCGGAACTCCCCCTGGTTTTGTAAGATAACAGACGCTGCTCAATCGTCCAATGTCTGGGCCACAATCGAGCTCCTCCACCACATTCTAACCCCGTGTGTCCCATTTCTCCTGATTCTGCTGCTCAATGTTCTCACCGTCAGACACATTTTAGTGACCAGCAGAGCCCGCAGGAGACTCCGCGCTCACACCAATGGGGACGCTCAGTCTGACACAGAAATGAGAAACCGAAAAAAATCCATCATTTTACTGTTTGTGATCTCGGCCAATTTCATCCTGTTATGGTCAATGTTTATGCTGTTTTCTATATGGAGACGGATGTGGAATATTGTGTATACCCCTGTGTATCTCAATCTCTTTGTGCAGGATTTGGGCTTCATGCTGCAGCTCCTCAGTTGCTGCACAAACACCGCGATTTATGCCGTGACCCAGACTAAGTTCAGGCAGCAGCTGAAGAATGTGCTAAAATATCCCTTCACCCAAATCCATCCATCCATCAAATTCCCTCATTAATCACACCATCCGGGATTTTCTCATTTCAGTTCAGTGTTTCAGCGATGGAGCAGCCTGTCGCTATGGTAACAGACTGAGGGGAGCGCTGATTTGTCCATCCTTATCCCACAGTGGGGTTACAGGGAAACATTTCAATGTTTCTCACACTCAGGGGCCAGTGAGAAAAGGCACCATCCCACGGACTGTATCCATCACTTCCATTTGTAACCAATAAAAATGCTGATTACAGCGTGCCGAGCAGCAGAGGGACCGATGTTGTTGTGTGTCTTTGTGTTGGAGAAGCTGAGCTGGAGAGAGACAGACTCAGCCCCAAGTCCTGGTCCTCAGGGAAGGGGAGGGCACCGCGCCCTGAGCTCAGGAGCTGGGTTTAACTCACTCTGTTCCCACCCCACCCCCTTTCCAACCTGGCCTCTTCATTTCATCTCCCCCACTCTTACTCCACATTTCTCCCTCTCTCTCCCTGCACACTCACTCTTTCTCACAACCTCCCCCTTTCACTCTCCCTCGTTCTCCCTCTCACACCAACCGCCCCAACATCAATTTCTCCACCTGCCTCCACTCTTCACTTTCCCCTCACCCTCACACTCTCTGTCCTGCCCACCTCTGCCTCCCGCCAGCAGTTCCATCTCTACCCCATCTCACCCCCACACCCCCATCACACGCAGCCTCACGACCAACCACACCCCACCTCCACTCTCTAGGTCAGAGGGAGAGGGAAGGAGTAGGGAGCAAGAGTGTGTCTGAGGGAGAGGGAGGGAGGGACAGGAGGGAGAGAGTGTCAGTCAGAGAGAAAAGGAAGGACGTGGGCAGAGAGAGAGAGAGAGACCGATTGAGGGCGGTTGAGAGTGAGAGAGGGTGGAGAGAGAGTGAAGGAGCAGGGAGAAGAGGGGGGAAAGTGAGAGATAGGGTGAGAGAGGGTAGGGCGAGAGAGGGAGGGAGGGTGGGAGAGAGAGAGGGAGGGGAAGGGCAAGATAGGGCGAGGGCGAGATAGTGGAGGGCAAGGGGGAAGGATAGGAGGGGAAGGCAAGAGAAGGGAGTGAGGCAGGAGAGGGCG